>NW_026858699.1:0-129971 GCF_026571515.1 Ruditapes philippinarum | reverse complement strand
TTATTTAAGAATTATGTTTAAAGCGGCCTCCTGGGTTCGAGTCCCAGTCAGGCTGCCATAATTATCTTATCCTGGGACAGGGTGACTTTTGACACCCAACTTGGAGCCTTGATGCTTTATAGCTTCATGTTAATTAACATTGACCTCTTGTTTTGGCTATTCTGCTAAATTTGCATGAACAATGGAACAAAATATTCACATAGCCAGGTATTATTCCAATCAATTTAAAGATCTGTACGTGTAATGTCTATGTCTATAAATGTGGCAAAACAACTGGTTAATGTTTATGTTAAAATTTGATCTTACATGCCTAACAAATAAAGTTTTTATTAATTTAATATATTGATTCATTATTGTGGGTGACATCATGCGCTCTAATTCATGACGTCACGAAATTATGACGTCATAATAAGCATATTAAAAATAATTTATAGCATTTTGTTAAATACTGTGTGCAAAAAATATGTACAATCATTCTTGATTAATTATTTTCATTCAAATATTCACACATTTGCAATGGCCTAACAAATAAAGTTGAGATTTATCCCAGTTTGAGAATGTTAGTAAAGGCAGGGCCAGACTGCACATTTTATTTTCTCACCCCGTGATAGGATAATAAAACTGCATTGCTTATAAAGGAGATTTAATAAAAGATATAAATCACTTTTTACTTTCAAATCATATCGGATAAAATTATGAAAAAGATGGTGTAAAATAAATGAAGATGTAATTAAAGATCATGTAACTCAATTTTTTATGGTTTTATATCATAAAATAATGCTCAAATGATGATTTATCAATTATATTGTAAGATCTTAAAAGCATTTTTGTAACGACATTACCGAATTTATATTTTCATGTGAATAAAGGGAGGTAATTATTAATTTATTTTTATAAAGCCTAAAGAAATTGTTTCAATAAGAAATGAATGCATATATTTAAATGATAACATATTATGTGGACAAATATTTGCAGTACATATTTTACATATTTCTTTAATTATTATACATAAATGAATAAAATCTCTAACTTGTACTGTTGTATACAGTATATTTACTATACTCATGACCATTGATTCGCTTATTGTTCTCATGTTTACTGTTTTGACAAGTATTATGTGACTTATAGGCCCGATGGGCCGGGTGCATGCCTTTATGTAACTGTTTATTGTCATCATTATTTATGTTTGCACATGTCACTTTAATAAAATATTTACTTACTTACTTACTTACTTATTTCTCGATTTGCAAAAATTATTGTAGAAGCATAATTATATACATGTGTACATAGAATTTCACTTAAGGGTGGTAACAACCGTCAGGTCAGCTAAATAGGAAGAGCGTTGGACTGTGAATCTGGCGCCCCATTCCCGGACGGCGCAGGTCACTTTCGCTAAGATTGATCATGAAATCCTTTCTACGGTCATTCGCACTGTACCTCTGCTCTGGTATGTACAGAAGTTTCAGTTCCTTGCGAAAGTGAAAGTACCTAGTACTGGTAAATTGCTTGACAGCCTGCCCAGGAACGATGCTTTTGTTGAACTGTGCTCTGGTGAATTCCATGTGGCTTACTGTCATGATCCGGAGTGAAAACTACCAACACCACAACCACTGATAACAACCTTAATTTCAACATACCAGGGTCTTAAATTAAATAAAACATTATTGCATGTACATTTTACTAGCTACAATATAATTATATCATAATTATATAATATGTTACATTGTATATTTTTTCATTCATTAAGAAATAATGATCAAATAATATAATTGAAGTCGGAATTTAAGACAATTTTTAAACTTAAATCAAACTTGATTGATTTTTATTGCATTGAAACAAAGATAATACCTCGACGGATGTTCTGCTGAACTTTACCATCTGTAATATTAAATATGTTTTTAATCTGAAAATTATTTGAGAAGCAAAAACTAAACTATAGTCAATCATTGGCGAAATAAATCAAGTAATGATTGGTTATTTCAAATTTAAATTTGATAGTGATTAAATAAGTGTTAGAGTTCTTTAACGTATTCTATACACATCAACAGTTAATTAAACTTTATCATGAATTGCCATCAGTTCTTCGTGATGATACATTTTCATTGAATGATAAATCAGTTTAGTTATTGGTATTCACATAAATTTTTACTGGAAATCTAAGCAACTGATAAAACGTTATTTAAAGCAGCACGCCTCCAGATTCATGCTTATTTTCATGAAAATTTTGATAATGTATTTGAATGTACAATATTGTGAAATAACCAAAAAGAAGCATTTTACTCATTTCAATGGCACTTGAAAACAAAAAAGTGGTAAAAATATGCATAAATAGCCCCTTACTGCGTTAGTAACGCAGTAGAAATATAGTTTGTAAATACTGAAAAATCAGTCATTTATTGCACATAACATGTAAAATATTACTGGAATCTTGAATTATTTTACTTTTTCAAAAATATCAGTACATATTTTTCAAATTTGATTTTATTGAAATATTTTACTCATCTGGAGGCATGCAGCTTTAAATGTTAAACTGTTTTACTATCCCTTTATAACCGAGTCTGCAATTTTCATGAAATTTTGTTGATTTTGATGCTTGCTTCCAGGTGATTACTTTTTTCTAGATATTTATCATCAAAATACTGTTCATGTTAGTTGAAATTAGTACATGCAATTACAATTATTTAAAACAAGTAATTTAGGAACTACCTTATGTGTTAATTTTATTGCTTTCCCTTGCTATTCTAATGCTTGCTTTCCGTCAGATTACTAACGTATTCTATATGCATTACACGCAGCACGTTATACTGTTTGTTCTGTGCAAGTTCTGCTTAATGATTCTTTACAAATAAAATGATATTCTTTGTATGATCTTTGTCTTTATGAAATGTCTTTTACCAACAGGTACATTTAAATATTAAAGTCGATCAGTGCAATTTTATGAAAATAGCAAATTCATTCTGTACACTTGTTCAATAGATAAATACAATATTTTAAAGAACGATTAACATAATAGTGTTGTTTAAAACATTGAAGAAAGTTTACCCTTTTCAGGTTTAGGATATTGCTTTGTAAGAAAAGCCACAATACTGTCTTCAGTTTTAGTGTTTATATCACATGGATAGAAACCCTTTTCTTTAAGGAAGGCCATATCATATATTCCTGCTAATCTACTAAACTGTTGACCACTCAAGGACTGAGAGCTTTGCCAGGACACGTCAGCATGATGTTCAACATGATGGAAGATGACAAGCACCGTATTCTTTAATTCTAATAAAACGAATGAAGCAATGTGTCAGTATGATCAATAAGATTTATAACCTCAACTTAAATAAAACAAGAACGTTAATTAAAATAAAAAGATTTTAAGTAATAACGTTTGCAGTTGAAAGTATATCTACAAAATATGACTTTTGGAAAATAGTTTTACTCTTACACGAATAAAAACGTGTTAACTTGCAATTCAGCAATTCATTTAGACGCTGTATTACATCTTTTTGCTTTTTGATTATTACAATAATTCAGACAGACAGACGGCAAGAAAAAAGATTACTTGCAACAATTAAAGGAAAACAACAGTAGTTTACCTCTTACTCTTTTTATTGCATTGCTTGCATCAGTTTTCATTCTACTTGCATTTACACATAGAGCAAGCAATGGTGGTCCTTTTTCAATGTCGTCTATATTTTGAATTTCCACAAATCCTATATACTTTAAACGAGCATATAATGTTTCCATTAATTGCCTTTTCAACATTTTCGTCACCTCACTTGGAGACTTAATGTATACATACACAATTCTGTCTGTAAAATAGAAATTTTCTTTGGATTACAACATGACTTATGTAAAACATAAATCTATGTATAATTGTCTTTGAAAATTGACCTAGAATACATGAAGACGGTTGATAAGACTTAAACTTTGTATACAAGTGCCAAATGCTGTATACTTTATATTCTTTAACATTTCTCTAATGATTATATACATGTAATAATAACAATTGACTGTACCCATTACACGCTATAATTGTTATAAGAATGTTTTAACACTAACTGAATTGTAAGACAAATATTGTTGACCTTCATTCAGAATAGCGCTATTCTTAATTCATAAAATAACAAATACATATGTACATGTAAGGGCTTTCTGTACATATTCAATTAAATGGCTTACCGAGCTTCCTTGTTGTAGAATGACCGTTTGGATTCAGTTCAGTTGTACAACTGGTCTCATTTTTAACCTCATGTCTCAGTTTAGGATGTTTATTCCCTTTAGCATTCTGTTCCTGAATTGTCAAAATTAATGTGTTTTGTACCTTTATGTTATATATCACAACCGGAATACCAATACAATCAATTAGAGCATAAAAAACCAAGTTCTATTCTATTTTTAGCGCTATACATGTAATGTAATCATGTAATATAATTACAAGAAATTACTATAAATCAACAATTACTTACAATTCAAGTTCACTGTTTGCTACAAAATACATTCGAGTGTTAGAGTTTCAATTATACATGTACACACTCAAAAACGCTTTATTCAAGTTTATTGCCATTTCTACAAAGTTTTTCATCATTGATGTCTTATTATGGATTCAAAAATGTTATCCATTGGCCAATTTTTCGGACCATCCTTTGCTTTTGCTAATTTCTGGTTAATAGTACAGCTGTATTGTTTTAGTATTTTGTTAAGAAGTCAAAATAACACTTTGTCTACATTTTTAATACTAATGACCACAAATTTCACATTCAGTACTACTTTCTGCAGTTAATAAACATTTAACATATAAGACTATTGATTTTACGTTATGGAACTGATGCACGTCATTTTTAAGGGACGGACAATTTACAAGTTTCCTGCGCATGATGTACCTTTAGCTTTGAATGAGTTGTAACAAGAAGTATACTCGGCCGAACTAAAACTTTTTTTTTTGCATTTCATATCTTAGGAAACACGGTAATATAATCATAAGGGTTATGATATTGAGTCTATAAAGGAATTTTACGTTTAAATGTTTGAAATATTATAATGATATGCATCTGTTGGCACATACGAAGTATTCTAAATAGAAACAACATGTAATTTAAAAGTAAAGAAGTAAATATTAAGAAATACAAAATAAAATTTTTTGTACTCAATTTGTTCCGTCTTAGTTCATTTTTACCGTCATGTATTTTTCTTATTTCTATAATTGTGAATGTCGTTTTATCTTAAAGAAAAGAAAAAAAAGAAATTGAAGTTTAATCAAATTGAAATTTCAATATAAAGTTTTATGACAACGTTTTGTTGATACGAAATACCCGCATGATGGCCGAATCAACAGATTTGCAACACCTTTAGAAATAACAAAAGAACCTAAAATAAAAAAAAGAACCGAAAGTAAGCTTTCTAATTCTAAAAATAATTTGACAAACCATTCAATCATTAGCAGTTAAATAAATACTTCATAAATATGTAAAAGCTAATAATTTTGTATCCATTTCAACTAGATAACTGATAATACCGGATCAGTTCGTTTACTTGTGTGTGTCTTTCGCATTTCATGCGCATTAGTTAACGGTATCGTGGACGTAATTTAAGTGGTGGTTGGCAAAATGTATAACTCATTAGAGCATCGTAAAATAATCTGTAGGAAGATGCATGGTAATATAGAACTTATAATGTGTAGGAGAAAGCATGGTTAAACTGAAATTGCATATCTTAAATAAATCTTGATGGTAAAAGAGCATATAAATGAGTTTAGGTAGTTCGATTTCTGAACTCCTTTACATCAATTAAAAATTAGTTGCGTATACCATTGTTATTGTTAAATGACCTATTTAACATATATACAGTTCTTCCCTCTAAATTAAACAGGAAGTCCAACCGAAAACAGACGGCCTCCGCCAGGAAAATGATAAAAGTTTTAGATTACCGATTTCATTTGGGTTTGATCTTCCTTTGCATATTCATCAGTCTCGAATTGATTTTGACCTATTTTATCTGTAATGCAAAAAGTTAATTATAATTGGATTATACAAACATTTGCAATTTTAATATAATTGCAACAACTTAAAACACCACAAGTCATATTTTAATGAAAAACGATGATTTGCTAAGAGAGCACAGCGACGTTAAGGTATTGTTGTATGATGCAAATACCTTTACCATAAAGTTTACCCTGTCTAAAGTAAATTGCAAAGTATCTTACCAAACCCCACATAAGAGACAGTAACATTTCTTAAGGTTGTCCGAGCTTTATTTTTTGTCAAGATATTCTTGTGGTCTAAATGTTGTTGAATAGTCTTTATCAAAATATGTTGAAATTATACATTATTGGAAATATTTGCCTTTTTCAACGCGTTCTATCGGAATCAACGTATAACCCTTTACTTTGAAAGGTTTTATAGAATTCTTAAATTCTAAATGAGTGTTAGGATCAGTATTACACCAATTGTCACACAATTCAAACAATTATGTTGAAAACAAAATTTAATAGGAATGGCATACCGAGTCTTGTTGAAAAGGAAGGATGCGATTTCAGTTCCATAACGTCTTTTTCTACTTTTTCTAAACGAGCAATAAGGTCCGACATCTTAGCCATTTCACTTTCATTGTTTTTTTTAAACACCTCATTGATACTTTCTACCTCTGGTTGAGTCTGAGATTATACATACATGTTTAAAAGTGAGTTCATTTTATCGGAACATATGCAACTTTCCATTAATATTTATATACATTATATACATTAATAACAATAAAAAAAAACAAATTAATAAAAATGATTGTTTTTTCAAATTGTTTTTGTAAGTGTTACAGTAGTTTATCGGTTGTCTAGGTCTAGATTTGTCATTTATTTAAGAATATGTTTAAAGCGGCCTCCTGGGTTCGAGTCCCAGTCAGGCTGCATAATTATCTTATCCTGGGACAGGGTGACTTTTGACACCCAACTTGGAGCCTTGATGCTTTATAGCTTCATGTTAATTAACATTGACCTCTTGTTTTGGCTATTTTGCTAAATTTGCATGAGCAATGGAACAAAATATTCACATAGCCAGGTATTATTCCAATCAATTTAAAGATCTGTACGTGTAATGTCTATGTCTATAAATGTGGCAAAACAACTGGTTAATGTTTATGTTAAAATTTGATCTTACATGCCTAACAAATAAAGTTTTTATTAATTTAATATATTGATTCATTATTGTGGGTGACATCATGCGCTTTAATTCATGACGTCACGAAATTATGACGTCATAATAAGCATATTAAAAATAATTTATAGCATTTTGTTAAATACTGTGTGCAAAAAATATGTACAATCATTCTTGATTAATTATTTTCATTCAAATATTCACACATTTGCAATGGCCTAACAAATAAAGTTGAGATTTATCCCAGTTTGAGAATGTTAGTAAAGGCAGGGCCAGACTGCACATTTTATTTGCTCACCCCGTGATAGGATTATAAAACTGCATTGCTTATAAAGGAGATTTAATAAAAGATATAAATCACTTTTTTCTTTCAAATCATATCGGATAAAATTATTAAAGATGGTGTAAAATAAATGAAGATGTAATTAAAGATCATGTAACTCAATTTTTTTTTGGTTTTATATCATAAAATAATGCTCAAATGATGATTTATCAATTATATTGTAAGTTCTTAAAAGCATTTTTTGTAACGACATTACCGAATTTATATTTTCATGTGAATAAAGGGAGGTAATTATTAATTTATTTTTATAAAGCCTAAGTAAATTGTTTCAATAAGAAATGAATGCATATATTTAAATGATAACATATTATGTGGACAAATATTTGCAGTACATATTTTACATATTTCTCGATTTGCAAAAATTATTGTAGAAGCATAATTATATACATGTGTACATAGAATTTCACTTAAGGGTGGTAACAACCGTCAGGTCAGCTAAATAGGAAGAGCGTTGGACTGTGAATCTGGCGCCCCATTCCCGGACGGCGCAGGTCACTTTCGCTAAGATTGATCATGAAATCCTTTCTACGGTCATTCGCACTGTACCTCTGCTCTGGTATGTACAGAAGTTTCAGTTCCTTGCGAAAGTGAAAGTACCTAGTACTGGTAAATTGCTTGACAGCCTGCCCAGGAACGATGCTTTTGTTGAACTGTGCTCTGGTGAATTCCATGTGGCTTACTGTCATGATCCGGAGTGAAAACTACCAACACCACAACCACTGATAACAACCTTAATTTCAACATACAGGGTCTTAAATTAAATAAAACATTATTGCATGTACATTTTACTAGCTACAATATAATTATATCATAATTATATAATATGTTACATTGTATATTTTTTCATTCATTAAGAAATAATGATCAAATAATATAATTGAAGTCGGAATTTAAGACAATTTTTAAACTTAAATCAAACTTGATTGATTTTATTGCATGAAACAAAGATAATACCTCGACGGATGTCTGCTGAACTTTACCATCTGTAATATTAAATATGTTTTTAATCTGAAAATTATTTGAGCAGCAAAAACTAAACTATAGTCAATCATTGGCGAAATAAATCAAGTAATGATTGGTTATTTCAAATTTAAATTTGATAGTGATTAAATAAGTGTTAGAGTTCTTTAACGTATTCTATACACATCAACAGTTAATTAAACTTTATCATGAATTGCCATCAGTTCTTCGTGATGATACATTTTCATTGAATGATAAATCAGTTTAGTTATTGGTATTCACATAAATTTTTACTGGAAATCTAAGCAACTGATAAAACGTTATTTAAAGCAGCACGCCTCCAGATTCATGCTTATTTTCATGAAAATTTTGATAATGTATTTGAATGTACAATATTGTGAAATAACCAAAAAGAAGCATTTTACTCATTTTCAATGGCACTGAAAACAAAAAAGTGGTAAAAATATGCATAAATAGCCCTTACTGCGTTAGTAACGCAGTAGAAATATAGTTGTAAATACTGAAAAATCAGTCATTTATTGCACATAACATGTAAAATATTACTGGAATCTTGAATTATTTTACTTTTTCAAAAATATCAGTACATATTTTTCAAATTTGATTTTATTGAAATATTTTACTCATCTGGAGGCATGCAGCTTTAAATGTTAAACTGTTTTACTATCCCTTATAACCGAGTCTGCAATTTTCATGAAATTTTGTTGATTTTGATGCTTGCTTCCAGGTGATTACTTTTTTCTAGATATTTATCATCAAAATACTGTTCATGTTAGTTGAAATTAGTACATGCAATTACAATTATTTAAAACAAGTAATTTAGGAACTACCTTATGTGTTAATTTTATTGCTTTCCCTTGCTATTCTAATGCTTGCTTTCCGTCAGATTACTAACGTATTCTATATGCATTACACGCAGCACGTTATACTGTTTGTTCTGTGCAAGTTCTGCTTAATGATTCTTTACAAATAAAATGATATTCTTTGTATGATCTTTGTCTTTATGAAATGTCTTTTACCAACAGGTACATCTAAATATTAAAGTCGATCAGTGCAATTTTATGAAAATAGCAAATTCATTCTGTACACTTGTTCAATAGATAAATACAATATTTTAAAGAACGATTAACATAATAGTGTTGTTTAAAACATTGAAGAAAGTTTACCCTTTTCAGGTTTAGGATATTGCTTTGTAAGAAAAGCCACAATACTGTCTTCAGTTTTAGTGTTCATATCACATGGATAGAAACCTTTTTCTTTAAGGAAGGCCATATCATATTTTCCTGCTAATCTACTAAACTGTTGACCACTCAAGGACTGAGAGCTTTGCCAGGACATGTCAGCATGATGTTCAACATGATGGAAGATGACAAGCACCGTATTCTTTAATTCTAATAAAACGAATGAAGCAATGTGTCAGTATGATCAATAAGATTTATAACCTCAACTTAAATAAAACAAGAACGTTAATTAAAATGAAAAGATTTTAAGTAATAACGTTTGCAGTTGAAAGTATATCTACAAAATATGACTTTTGGAAAATAGTTTTACTCTTACACGAATAAAAACGTGTTAACTTGCAATTCAGCAATTCATTTAGACGCTGTATTACATCTTTTTCTTTTTTGATTATTACAATAATTCAGACAGACAGACGGCAAGAAAAAGGATTACTTGCAACAATTAAAGGAAAACAACAGTAGTTTACCTCTTACTCCTTTTATTGCATTGCTTGCATCAGTTTTCATTCTACTTGCATTTACACATAGAGCAAGCAATGGTGGTCCTTTTTCAATGTCGTCTATATTTTGAATTTCCACAAATCCTATATACTTTAAACGAGCATATAATGTTTCCATTAATTGCCTTTTCAACATTTTCGTCACCTCACTTGGAGACTTAATGTATACATACACAATTCTGTCTGTAAAATAGAAATTTTCTTTGGATTACAACATGAATTATGTAAAACATAAATCTATGTATAATTGTCTTTGAAAATTGACCTAGAATACATGAAGACGGTTGTTATTTAAATTTTTTTACAATTTCCCAAATGATACTTTATATTTTTTAACCCTTTTTCTCTAATGATTATTTTTTAAATGTAATAAAAAACAATTGATTCCCCTTACCCCGTTTATAATTTTTTTTAAAATTTTTTTAAAAACCCATAATAATTTTTAAGAAAATTTTTTTAAACCTTCTTTTCCGGGAATAGGGTTTTTCTTTAAATTTTAAAAAAAATTAAAAAATTTACATAGGGAAATTTTTAAAAGGGTTTTAAAATATTAAATTAAATTGGTTCCCGAGGGCCTTTTTGTGGGGAATGACCGTTGGATTAGTTCAGTTGAAACAACGGGTTTTTTTCTTTTTTTAAACCTAATGTCTCAGTTTAGGATGTTTATTTCCCTTTAGCATTCTGTTCCTGAATTGTCAAAATTAATGTGTTTTGTACCTTTATGTTATATATCACAACCGGAATACCAATACAATCAATTAGAGCATAAAAAACCAAGTTCTATTCTATTTTTAGCGCTATACATGTAATGTAATCATGTAATATAATTACAAGAAATTACTATAAATCAACAATTACTTACAATTCAAGTTCACTGTTTGCTACAAAATACATTCGAGTGTTAGAGTTTCAATTATACATGTACACACTCAAAAACGCTTTATTCAAGTTTATTGCCATTTCTACAAAGTTTTTTCATCATTGATGTCTTATTATGGATTCAAAAATGTTATCCATTGGCCAATTTTTCGGACCATCCTTTGCTTTTGCTAATTTCTGGTTAATAGTACAGCTGTATTGTTTTAGTATTTTGTTAAGAAGTCAAAATAAACACTTTGTCTACATTTTTAATACTAATGACCACAAATTTCACATTCAGTACTACTTTCTGCAGTTAATAAACATTTAACATATAAGACTATTGATTTTACGTTATGGAACTGATGCACGTCATTTTTAAGGGACGGACAATTTATAAGTTTCCTGCGCATGATGTACCTTTAGCTTTGAATGAGTTGTAACAAGAAGTATACTCGGCCGAACTAAAACTTTTGCATTTCATATCTTAGGAGACACGGTAATATAATCATAAGGGTTATGATATTGAGTCTATAAAGGAATTTTACGTTTAAATGTTTGAAATATTCTAATGATATGCATCTGTTGGCACATACGAAGTATTCTAAATAGAAACAACATGTAATTTAAAAGTAAAGAAGTAAATATTAAGAAATACAAACAAAATAATTTTTTTGTACTCAATTTGTTCCGTCTTAGTTCATTTTTACCGTCATGTATTGTTCTTATTTCTATAATTGTGAATGTCGTTTTATCTTAAAGAAAAGAAAAAAAAGAAATTGAAGTTTAATCAAATTGAAATTTCAATATAAAGTTTTAAAATGACAACGTTTTGTTGATACGAAATACCCGCATGATGGCCGAATCAACAGATTTGCAACACCTTTAGAAATAACAAAAGAACCTAAAATAAAAAAAAAAGAACCGAAAGTAAGCTTTCTAATTCTAAAAATAATTTGACAAACCATTCAATCGTTAGCAGTTAAATAAATACTTCATAAATATGTAAAAGCTATTAATTTTGTATCCATTGCAACTAGATAACTGATAATACCGGATCAGTTCGTTTACTTGTGTGTGTCTTTCGCATTTCATGCGCATTAGTTAACGGTATCGTGGACGTAATGTAAGTGGTGGTTGGCAAAATGTATAACTCATTAGAGCATCGTAAAATAATCTGTAGGAAGATGCATGGTAATATAGAACTTATAATGTGTAGGAGAAAGCATGGTTAAACTGAAATTGTATATCTTAAATAAATCTTGATGGTAAAAGAGCATATAAATGAGTTTAGGTAGTTCGATTTCTGAACTCCTTTACATCAATTAAAAATTAGTTGTGTATACCATTGTTATTGTTAAATGACCTATTTAACATATATACAGTTCTTCCCTCTAAATTAAACCGAAAACAGACGGCCTCCGCCAGGAAAATGATAAAAGTTTTAGATTACCGATTTCATTTGGGTTTGATCTTCCTTTGCATATTCATCAGTCTCGAATTGATCTTGACCTATTTTATCTGTAATGCAAAAAGTTAATTATAATTGGATTATACAAACATTTGCAATTTTAATATAATTGCAACAACTTAAAACACCACAAGTCATATTTTAATGAAAAACGATGATTTGCTAAGAGAGCACAGCGACGTTAAGGTATTGTTGTATGATGCAAATACCTTTACCATAAAGTTTACCCTGTCTAAAGTAAATTGCAAAGTATCTTACCAAACCCCACATAAGAGACAGTAACATTTCTTAAGGTTGTCCGAGCTTTATTTTTTGTCAAGATATTCTTGTGGTCTAAATGTTGTTGAATAGTCTTTATCAAAATATGTTGAAATTATACATTATTGGAAATATTTGCCTTTTTCAGCGCGTTCTATCGGAATCAACATATAACCCTTTACTTTGAAAGGTTTTATAGAATTCTTAAATTCTAAATGAGTGTTAGGATCAGTATTTCACCAATTTTCACACAATTCAAACAATTATGTTGAAAACAAAATTTAATAGGAATGGCATACCGAGTCTTGTTGAAAAGGAAGGATGCGATTTCAGTTCCATGACGTCTTTTTCTACTTTTTCTAAACGAGCAATAAGGTCCGACATCTTAGCCATTTCACTTTCATTGTTTTTTTTAAACACCTCATTGATACTTTCTACCTCTGGTTGAGTCTGAGATTATACATACATGTTTAAAAGTGAGTTCATTTTATCGGAACATATGCAACTTTCCATTAATATTTATATACATTATATACATTAATAACAATAAAAAAAACAACAAATTAATAAAAATGATTGTTTTTTCAAATTGTTTTTGTAAGTGTTACAGTAGTTTATCGGTTGTCTAGGTCTAGATTTGTCATTTATTTAAGAATATGTTTAAAGCGGCCTCCTGGGTTCGAGTCCCTGTCAGGCTGCATAATTATCTTATCCTGGGACAGGGTGACTTTTGACACCCAACTTGGAGCCTTGATGCTTTATAGCTTCATGTTAATTAACATTGACCTCTTGTTTTGGCTATTTTGCTAAATTTGCATGAGCAATGGAACAAAATATTCACATAGCCAGGTATTATTCCAATCAATTTAAAGATCTGTACGTGTAATGTCTATGTCTATAAATGTGGCAAAACAACTGGTTAATGTTTATGTTAAAATTTGATCTTACATGCCTAACAAATAAACTTTTTATTAATTTAATATATTGATTCTTTTGTGGGTGACATCATGCGCTCTAATTCATGACGTCACGAAATTATGACGTCATAATAAGCATATTAAAAATAATTTATAGCATTTTGTTAAATACTGTGTGCAAAAAATATGTACAATCATTCTTGATTAATTATTTTCATTCAAATATTCACACATTTGCAATGGCCTAACAAATAAAGTTAAGATTTATCCCAGTTTGAGAATGTTAGTAAAGGCAGGGCCAGACTGCACATTTTATTTTCTCACCCCGTGATAGGATAATAAAACTGCATTAATTTTGCTTATAAAGGAGATTTAATAAAAGATATAAATCACTTTTTACTTTCAAATCATATCGGATAAAATTATGAACAAGATGGTGTAAAATAAATGAAGATGTAATTAAAGATCATGTAACTCAAATTTTTTATGGTTTTATATCATAAAATAATGCTCAAATGATGATTTATCAATTATATTGTAAGTTCTTAAAAGCATTTTTTGTAACGACATTACCGAATTTATATTTTCATGTGAATAAAGGGAGGTAATTATTAATTTATTTTTATAAAGCCTATTTAAGTAAATTGTTTCAATAAGAAATGAATGCATATATTTTAATGATAACATATTATGTGGACAAATATTTGCAGTACATATTTTACATATTTCTCGATTTGCAAAAATTATTATAGAAGCATAATTATATACATGTGTACATAGAATTTCACTTAAGGGTGGTAACAACCGTCAGGTCAGCTAAATAGGAAGAGCGTTGGACTGTGAATCTGGCGCCCCATTCCCGGACGGCGCAGGTCACTTTCGCTAAGATTGATCATGAAATCCTTTCTACGGTCATTCGCACTGTACCTCTGCTCTGGTATGTACAGAAGTTTCAGTTCCTTGCGAAAGTGAAAGTACCTAGTACTGGTAAATTGCTTGACAGCCTGCCCAGGAACGATGCTTTTGTTGAACTGTGCTCTGGTGAATTCCATGTGGCTTACTGTCATGATCCGGAGTGAAAACTACCAACACCACAACCACTGATAACAACCTTAATTTCAACATACAGGGTCTTAAATTAAATAAAACATTATTGCATGTACATTTTACTAGCTACAATATAATTATATCATAATTATATAATATGTTACATTGTATATTTTCTCATTCATTAAGAAATAATGATCAAATAATATAATTGAAGTCGGAATTTAAGACAATTTTTAAACTTAAATCAAACTTGATTGATTTTATTGCATGAAACAAAGATAATACCTCGACGGATGTCTGCTGAACTTTACCATCTGTAATATTAAATTCATAAAATATACTACAGAACCAGTTATCTTTCAAATGTATGGGCATAGATTATTTGCGCAAAACTGACAATTACTAATTAGCCAATTAAAAGAAATATTAAATTGTACACCAGCTGATGAAAATCTTATAAAGTTCTATCCAAAAAACGGCATGTGGGTAAAATAAAGGTACTTACAATGTTTGCTTACATGTGTATGTGCTGGTTACAAGTTGTTTAATTCATTCGGGTGTTGTTTTTGTTTCTTGTTTATTTTTCTTGTAACGAAGATTGATTCTGTGTTGTTACTTGTTTGGTTTTTCATTATATTAACTTGTAATAAATATTATTGAATTTGTTGCGTAATGTAAAGTTTTTCTATATCACCTGTTGTATATCATAAAGTATTCTTCTTTAAATGAAATACGTGTTGACATACTTTATTTATAACGCTTCATTTAATACATTTTCATAAAACCCAGATATCACAAAAATATTGCAACATTTAAACAAATATGTCATATTTGGATATGTTTACAACGTTTTTCCTTCCTTTTGGTTAATAAAAGATCCGAAACTTGTATATAAATTAATGTGAATTATTATAATAATGAATGCATTTTATTTATTACTGTTCTAGTTATGACTACGAGCATACAGCTAAAATACCCAAATGTTCTGAAAAATTTAATGTTTGGCGGCCATCTAGGATTTTGGCGGCCATATTGAATTCGCACAACCCGGATCCCAGGCTTAAATCAAAATGATTGTATCAACAAACAACTTTGCCAAGTTTCACGCTTTTCACAAGAGGGAAACAATTCATCCTTTGTTATGCACGGATTTCTTGGACAACAACATAAAATAATGTCCTTGTGTCCTGTTGCTAATGTAATACAAAGTTAACGTTTGAAAAAAAGTACCCAGTTTTTCAATGGGAAGTTCTGGTCGTTATTCAGACTGTTAATTAAAATAAAGTTTATATTCTAAAGTCTAATTAAACAATCAATTAAATAAATGATGGACCGATTTTGCTTCTCAGAGATGAATTTTGAGATTTCAGATCTACAGTATCTTTCAATTTTGCGATTTTGTTTTTATATTTTTTCTTCATACCATCTAGTTTGTTTTCTTCAAGTGGTTTCTTGCATGTGTTACCATCAGCCTGATTTAAATATAACAAACATATTTAAATATGACATTGACATTATACAGAATTAGTTATTTTTCATTTTGTTAATGAAGGATATATCAAAAATATTTACCGTTGAATAATAAATATTTTTATTTCAAAATAGAACTTTTTATATGAAGGTAGGTAGGGAGGTATACAGACAAATAATAGCATACAATAATTCTCTGCTCTGCTAAAATGTCACTTACCAAACAATACTCGTATATCAGAAAAAGTCAATATTTATAGTTATATTTTGCTCAGCGTAACAAAACAAGTTTTGTATAATTAATCAACAAAAAGGGAATCGTTCAATGTCAAAATCGGGTCTCATGTAATTTTCTTTATTGTATAATCATGTAATTAAGCATTATACCAAGTCAGTTTTCACTCTAGATGAACTGACTTTCTTCAACGAAGAACGAATATTTAAAACATCATCAGGTCAATGAAAAAGAGAAAATAAGAATCCTTAAAGATATTGAAAATGTTGCAGGCTCAATTTGATTACGCCTGTTCATGGACGGTACTGTCAAATGCAAATTACCGTCCACGCCCCCGAGCACCGGCTTAAGCAGATTCAACATTTAATCATAAAATGGTAAAAATTTGAATTTAGAAACATCCGCAGATGTGTTCATACGGCGGTTATCATGTAACCTTCAATGTGACACAGTAGTGTCATTCCATGACAAGCGGCGTATGACTGCCATGTAATAGAAAGCGTGTGCCCTTAAACGAGAAAACAATGGGCGGAACTAAACAAAATAGAATTTTGAAAGGGGACCAGATATTATGAGAGTTCGGTTTATTTGTCACCCAATCTTACAAAGTTAATGAATTGATGAACACAAATACGAAACTTAAGCGTGTGCTATTATATTCAATGGTATCGCCAATTTGAAAGTTTAGGTAGTTGTATGATATTATGACAATAGATAAAGATAAATAGATAAATTGATAGCTGTGAAGTATATATAAAATCGTTATTATATTTTAAAAAAAACCCGCTTGGTTGAATCTTAAGTGCTGACAAATCACATTTCAATTCCTCATGCTGCGACATCTTATTTGTATTTTCTCTAAAAATTGTTATTTGTATTTTCTCTTAAAATCGTTTGAAAAAATATGTATCATTAGGTAAATGAAATTTATAAAATAATATATTTTGAATTGTCATTTAACTTTTGTCCAACGAATCTATAATATAAATAAAAACATACCATATCCGATGTTTCATCTTGACCAACGTCATCTGAAACATTCATTACATATTTTAACTCATTTGATTTAGTTGATCTAAATCGATTGGTATTCCCGACCATTGTGTATATTAAGAACAATTACAACTTTACAATATCTCCTTAGGACTTTATAATGGCTTTAGATATACTTAATCACAGGAGAGATCTTCAAAAATTAATTCATAAATTTATTTAAGGATATCAATATCAATTTCATTACCTGCAAAAGGCACGTCTTCTTGAGAACTTCCTGATCTGTCAACGCCCTTAGTGTCATCCTGAAATTATTAGATTATTTTTATAACATAAAACATTTTCGAGCTAGTTTCAATGTTGAAAACAATAGTTTGTTTGTCGGTTATTACACCGGTTGTGACACATTTTTACTCATATCTCAACAGTCTGTCTACCGAACCGGATTCCTGGATTAGCAGGTGACCGAATATCCAATTTGATTGTGAAATATATATGCCAATTAGACGATCAGTTGTCATAGAACAATTCTGCTTCGCCAAGGAACCAAACCTGCGACCTCTGGATTACAATGAGATGCCCTCCCTATGGAGCTTAGCGGATGAAAAGTCGAAAGAGCTTTTATATCATTCAGATGATGAACATAGTACAGGAAAAACATATTATATAAGACTGAAAAAATCGGTATCTAGGCGAAGTAACCTTACGACAGTGACATTTCCCGATAATATTTGTATACAATATTTGCGAACAATGAAGTTTTCATATTTTCACAAACGTATCTACATATGCCCGCTTATCATTGGTCTTGATATATCTTTTTTTATCTGCGTCGTCAGTAAATTTATCATTATGAATAAGATATAAGTTATCAAGTACGTGCTAGTTTCTAAAAATAATTTGCATACCGTAGTATCTCTTACATATTCTGTGTCACCAATTTTACAGGTTGCCATGATTTGTACCCTCTTGTTAAGAATGAGTCAAAATGAGTCTAGATGTATAGTTCCTTCAGCCTGTTACTGTGCATATACAATGTGTTGCATTACTCTTCATAGAGAATATTATAAATACATATATTGATACTCAAATATCTACTATATCACAAATCTTAAAGAAAAACTTCCGTAAACATTTGTTTGCTTTTCTGTTTCATAATACAAATTATCTCATTATGCAATACAATAAAAACAACAGTTGGTACATCAGCCATTTTTGAGACAATTTTTCATCTAAATTTTAAAAACTAATACCGAACATAAATTATGAACTTAATAGAATATTCTTGCATAAGACCTGTACATTTACAGAATGCCTAAAGACACAATCTTACCTGCTCGTTGAATGCATTATAAGACCCGTTACTTAAACCGAATCGCGGTATTACTAAACAAGAGCCCGGTTTGAGCCGGGTGATGCTCCCCGAATAGGTTTTGGACACAGAAAGTACACCTCTTGTAGTTTCAGAGTTATATGTCCCTGGAAAAAGTTCAAAGTGCAATAATTCCAAAATTAGGCAAGGCAGAGTTACTGTTCTTTGCACTGCACTTCTAATCAATGTGATCTATCAACCTACAAAGTTTCTTGATGATATCTCTTATGATTTCCGAGTTATGTCCCGGACAATTTCAAAAAGTAAAAATAAACAAAGGGCAATAACTCCAGAATTAGGCAAGGCAGAGTTATGATTCTTGTGCACTGCACATCTACCCATTGAGATATATCTACCTACAAAGTTTCATGTTGATATCTTTTATAGTTTTACAGCTATGTCCTGGACAAGATTTTTCTAAAAGGGGAGATAATTCAAAAATGAGGCTTAACAGAGTTATGTTTTTTTTTGCACTGCACCTCTACTCAATGAGATCTATCTACCTACAATGTTTCATCTTGATATCTCTTATAGTTTTAGAGTTATGTTCCGGACAAAGTTCAAAGTGTTAAAATAAACAAAGGGCAATAACTCCAAAATTAGAACAAAAAGAGTTATTGTTCTTATGCACTGCACATCTACCCATTGAGATTTATTCACCTACAAAGTTTCATGTTGATATCTCTTATAGTTTTAGAGTTATGCCCCGGACAAGATTTTTCTATATGGGGGGATAATTCAAAAACCGGGCAAAATAGAGTTATGGTTCTTTGACACTGCACTCCCCCTCAATGCCCTCTACCACTGTATGAAAAATTTCAACAAAATATCTCCAAGGGTTTTCAAGGTATGCTCCGGACAAGACAACGGACGGACAGACGGACGGACGGACGGAAGGACGGACAGACGGACAAGGCGCCGACTATATGCTCCCCCGAAATTTTTCGGGGAGCATAATTACACATATACATACAAACATCGCAATGCAGCTTTTTTTTCGTTTGTTAACATCTGCAGAAGCCCTTGGCTTTTAATGAGTAAGCCTTCTACTGCTGATGTTAATGCACGAAAACAGGAACATTATTTCTGCATTATATTTCAATCGAGACAATAACACTAACAAAAACATTAACAAAAGTTCAGTATACTCAATGTAGTCGGTTGATATGATTTATTTCGAACATTTTCAAATAAACCTTATTGAATAAAGTCGTAATTATGGAGTTCGATGAAAAATTATGGCCAGTCCTATTTTTGCAAGTGTTTTCGCAAACAATTCTTGAAGTAAGATAAGATTTAACACACTATTACATGCACTAAATATAATTTCTAACACGCCTTTTAAGCATATAGGACAGTGCGTGCATTATAATACAATAAATGAACGGAAAAAAGGAATTTTATATATCAATAAAGTAATGAAAGAAAAGGTCTTTGTAAGCTCAATGTAGTTGAACGTATTTTTGTCAATTCTATTTTATATTAGCATTTTGCAATCGAAATATATATGTTTTCTTTTGCTTTGTTTAAGAAAAAGTACACAGCACTGAGGGCCTCAAAGTATTAAAGTGACCAACCAGTCATTCAACACACATTTAAGGGACCGAACAGTTCAATGTTTGGTGGGAGCTCACTATAATTTTGAGGTCCGCATTACTGTGTGTTATGTCTTATACTACATTTTTTAATTCAACGAGAAAGAAATAATGTTTTTAAAACATGTATGCCCCCTATCGGCAGCCAATTAGTCATTTGATCAGTTTATTATGACTGACTTTTGACCTAGTGACCAAAAATCAATAAGGGTTTATTACAGCTGTCAAGTCCAATACACCTATCAAGTGTGAGGGCCAACAGCCCATTTGTTGTCAAGTTATTGATCAGAAACCGTTTTTACCTACAAGGTCAATGTGACCTTGACCTTTGACCCCTTGACCCTATAATCAATAGGAGTCATCAGCTGGTCATGAACAATCATCATACCAAGTTTGAAGTTCCTAGGCCTCGACGTTCTTTTACGTTATCACGTGGTTATAAGGCGCTAAATTTTCCTGGACCGACAAACTATATTATATTGACTAATGCCTTCTTTAATACTTATTCCTAATCTAAAACTGTTTAATTGAACCCTAAAAATCCTGTAAATGCAAATAATGAAATGAACTGTCGACCGGTCAACAGTTTAACTGTTACACTCATATCGACGTCATCGGTCATTTATGTTAACGCCGCCAGCCAGAAATCGGCTTGAGAATGTTGCTCAGCTCAATGTAAGGTTGTATTGTTGGTTTTTTTTCTAGAAAATCAAACGTAGGATTCACTTGTCAATAATTAAAACGCTTGTATAAATATAAGTAGTATGTTGTTTAAACATTTAGACGCTGGGTTAGCATAACCCCCCTTACCCCCCCCCCACCTCCCCTCCCCTGGGGTATTTTTGTACACCTATATAGTATTGAAGCTTAGGGTATGTGCTATCGATTGGCACTTGTTTTTTTAGCTGTAACGTTTACCATGATTCTAATCATGAATCATATTTTTTCTATATAAGTTTTATAAGAGTTCTTCAGATATCTTCTCCATGACGGAGTAAGTTTGTGATTTAAATATTGTTTTGAAGTGTAAATATGTTTTATGATTCATACTAAAAGTTTTAAGTTTTAACATAAAAAATAACATAATTTATGGTGTCCGCCATTTTAAAATGGCCGCCAATGATTGAACAGATAAACAATTCATAACAATATTTAATGTGTTTATACTCATTTATAAATAGCTTGATGCAATTATTAATTATATATATATGATATGCTTAGTGAAACTAACTCTATGCTAGGTAGAATTTAAATAGTCTGCTCTTGAATATTATTTCAATTTTATAGAGATATGAACCATTTTTGTTTGGGGTCGATTTGAGCTGCCTTAAGAGTTCGATAAGATACTTTTAATTGAATTTCATGCGAATATTGACTTTTTGTCGTCGCTAGAAACTTAACATATTCTCATTTATATAAAAAGTAATTTGAAAAGTTGGAAGTTGACTTCTCCGTTCCGTTCTGTTTCTTTATATCCTTATGACTATATTGAATTGTATAGCTTACCCGCACCACAATGACTATTTGACAGAAAGGTTGCTCGTTGAGTTCCACCAAAATTAACTGTTCTTACTCTTATTTTAATTAAAATGAAATGACTTAAGCCTTTAGTTGGTAGTTTTTCATTACTATTAGAATAATAATTGAGATTAATGTATTACATTTCATTATCATTGTTACTCCCCTTGAAAAAACATTATAAAGTTACTTCCCCTATTTTCATTGCGCCATTAGAAAAAAAAGCAGAAAACAAAAAAGTATGCTTCTCCCTTAAAATCAATTGTTTTAGAGTGATTTTGTTGATTAAATCTTTATTGAAATGCAACACAGCATATGACAGCATAAGACACTCATGAACCATGTAAGACATTGTCAGTCATACTCTCAGATTTTAGAGTTTGAGACTGTGTAACAGTACTCTTGATCGGGACATTGTTATCCCTGATGCAATTTCTGCCTAAAAACAATTTGATAACACATTTGTGCTGTGTCGATTCCCATCTAATCAGTCTAAATACCAACCCATACTGAACACGGAATTGTCATTCAAGAAAGAGAACAGCTGTAAGATGATGATGATGACACTTAAAGAGAACAAACATCCACTAATATATAAAATATACAAGCGACTAAGGCACGCACTGTTAAATACAATCCTGAAGAATTGATTGAATGCTTAATTACTGGGAAATAAGACATGACAAGCAGCAAGTTGTGCTGGCTGGATCTCTCTAACCTCTGAGTTGCAAGATCAAACATCCTCTGCAGAAGAGTAGATGTCTACCAATGTACTTTAATTGCCCAAAGTATAAAAAATGTCTCTGTTCAGAAAATTCTAGAAATTTCAAGTGTTTCAAGAGCTGTAAACCAACAGTACACATTTGTGACCTTTGATTTGGCTGCTGCTAAAAGACATATTCTTTAGTATGGAAAATCCAACTAAGTACAGTGATACTATCATACATTTAGGGGCTTTTCGTTTGTTAGGTTCATACCTAGGGGTGATTGGCAAACGGCTTCGTTGATATAGTTTCTCAGAAATCCTGATAGAGAAGAGTGAATGTGTTAATGTGTTTACAGTTGACGCTCTCGAAAGACTGCTTTTTGAAGAATTTGTAGCAGCAGTGATCCAAATCCACAAACCTAGTGCATTGGAAGATATCAACAAAGCGTTAAATATGCTAGCTGAGAATCAAAGACGTGAACACCTTGAAGATGTGTTAGCTAATGATTCTGTCATTGAACTTTACAAGAGGTATCAAGAGTTCAAGGAAGACGTCAGAAAAGGTCACTTAGGGAAGACGGCACAGTTTTGAATGGATTTATTGTTAAGATTTGGCTGGTTCTTCGTTTTATGAGAGCCACGAAGGAAAATGATCTTGACCTATACATATCAACATTATAAAATATGCTACAATTATTCTTTGCATATGATCATCAAAACTATGCAAAATATCTATCTGTATATGTTCTTATGTTGATAAATTGATTCAACACACCCAGGATCAAGAAAGCTTCTTCAAAATAACGGATTCAGTGTAAGCAGATCCAATGTGCCTGGCTCCCGTAATGCTGTTAATATAACTATTGAGCAAATAATAAACAGACATGCAAAGTCTCGTAGAGGCATAATAGGAGTCAGCAGAAACTTTGCTGCCTACTACAGATGGAGTCAAACACAACACTCGAGAGCCAGCTATGTTGAAGCTACATTCCACATGGCCGGCATATCATCAGCGGATTCTTCTACACACATTGATACACAACCAGCAAATATAGCTGCATTTAAAACAAAATGTCATGAAACTCAAAGAATCAATAACTAACTTTTTGAATCCATTTGCAACAGATAAGAGGGATATGTTGTTCTGTTTAAGTTCAGGGGATCCTGCACCAGAGGAGATCG
Source organism: Ruditapes philippinarum (assembly GCF_026571515.1). NCBI lineage: Eukaryota > Metazoa > Mollusca > Bivalvia > Venerida > Veneridae > Ruditapes > Ruditapes philippinarum. The sequence goes on along the minus strand of NW_026858699.1, from coordinate 106,151 downwards.
AAAAGAGTCTGTTTGATGCCTATCGAAATGGACTTGAAGCACACAAAAAGGTCACCAAGAACGTCTGGTTGATTAAACTATTAGTTATTATGCTCCACTGAAGAAGCAAAACTGAAAAACCTTTGCCGATACAAAGAAAGTAAAGAAAGTGACATAAACTCAGAACAATCTTGTCGAAGTTAAGGCCCCTGGCATTGTTTTCGGTCAGCTTATCATGTTATCAGAAGAAAATGATATTATCCTGGAAAAGACACTAATGTACCCGCTTGGACCAGTCCCTTGGTCTCTAGCTACAGCAGATGGCTTACCAACAAAAACCAAAAACTGCCAAGGCAAAACTAATGCATGATCTCGAAGGCGATTACACAATGAACAGAGGCCAGGTAACAAAAACATAATATACATATAACTTCAAGCAATTACTTGTACTTGTCTCCCTTCAACCCTATAAGACGCGCAAAAAAAGATTTTGAGATTTTACCAAACTGTGAGCGTGCAGACGTTGTGACAGATACGTACAAAGCAGAATTTATCAAATCTGCAGAAAGGTCATGAAGAGGAATGAGTAATACATACCTGATAATATGTAACAAAACCAAAGTTTTGCAAGACTGGAAAGGTTTTTATGTTATAATAATAAAGATAAGAAACAATTGATAAGATTGATATTAGAGTAATTGTCTAAAGATAAATACGTATGCAGGGAAATTGGACGGAAAGGGAATCTTGTGCTTGTGAAGAGACATGTGTATGCGTCCAAAGTAAAGATAGAAAAGTAGAAGTGATACCGATTCCACATCTGCATACGTCTCAGGAGGAGGCCGATACCAGAATTATGTTACATATGCAACCTGCGGCTGAAATAATGATAAAGCAATAATTGTACGATCTCCTGATACTAATGTTATGGTATAACTTCTAACGTAAGCACAGTCTATCAACAGATTAATACTATTTGATACTGGTGTGGCTCGTAATAATAGAAGACTGTTGAAAGTAAATGAAATCATTGAAAGACTAGTAGAAGATCTTTGCAAAGCATTGATTGGGCTACATAGTTTCACCGGATGTGATACCACGAGCCCATTTTTGATGAGGAGGGGGAAATTAAAGCCGTAAACATTTTTTTAATATCCTGAATATATACTTATAACCAGTTTCCAAGAGAATTGGCAGGAGTGTTAATATTCAAGAAGAAGATTTCAAAATTCTAGAACAAATTGTTTGCATTTTATACAGGAAAGAAAAATAAAATCACATTAATAAGTTGCGCATTGACATTTTCAGATGAAAGTTTAGACCAAATGTAGACATACTTGCAATTACTTTAAGGTAATGACTTACGCTTAATACAACCATATTTTTCCACATCAAAGATGCATATTTTTATATCAAATCACCAAGTATTTGTGTGGTGAAACGCCTTTTGTCAATTCCCAACTATTCCAAGTCCTGATAGATATGGCTGGAATACTGGTATGACCGGAGGTCTCACATATACATTGTATTGGGACAGAAGGAAGTATACTACCACCAGAATTAATTAAAATCAAAATTTATATTAAAATAATAATAAATTAATAGGAAAATGGCGGCCATTTTGAATTTGGCGGCCATTTTGAAAAGTAATAACATCAAATAATTATGAAGTAAATCATTTTAGAGACCTTGTTTATGATCTAAAACAAAAACTGACCACATAACAATTCATTTGGTTAAAAATCAATGGTTATTTCATTTAGGCTGTTTATTAAGAAATTGTGACAGGGGCCGATAATTCACATTGGCTTTTGTCTAAATGGTAAACGTCAGACAGCAAGTTGCAAATGTCTTCATATATGTTTATCTTTAAAACTACATGGGTCCCATAAAATACCCAGAAGGGGTTAACCTTTTCCATTTCTAGCTCATACTCAAATTATTATAGTTTGATTGCAAAGTAAAGGGATACTGAGGTAAATTAATGGCAAAAATTTCAAAATTATCTGATGTACTCAAATCACGCTAAAATGACATTAATTTTGTAAAAAAAAACCAGCATGAATTTCTGTATAAATCTATATATTTTGAATTTGAAGCGTAAAATTAATATATCTTTATATGTTGAACGAAATTTAACCACCGACAGAATCGCCGAATAGTTTTTAAACTAGTCATGTGATTTGAACAAACCCTGGAATTTACAATAACAGATATTGTGGATATTATATGATTGAAGCAAACCTAAATCACTCATTTGACGTGTTCTGTAACATTTCCAGAGTTCACTGTGACAACAAATGTGAAATCTAAACGCTCTTACCTGACCCGCGTGGGTCAAGTTAGAAAACCACCATTTTATTCTTGATAAGGGGAACAAGTTTTGTTCCTGTGACTGTCTAGTGTATTCATTTTGAGAACATTTACAGATTAATGAATGAAAAATTCAAAACAAAGAAAAGAAAATTTTGCCTGAGTCTCCCTAATAAAACAGTTATTTCATGGGTGTTTGTGGTACAGGAAACTGTTGTTCCTCGGTATAAGTGATGATATTTGGAACTTTTGTCTTCGGCATTCGGCCTCTGGCAACAGTTCCAAATGTCATACCTCAGGGCAAAAGTTTTGACTGTTCCACAAAGACCTATGAAAAAACTGTATAATAATGACCGCACATGCATTTAATATACTATTTTGTCGATCCCCTGACGTCATCGCGAATATAATATTATTGAATTTTTTGCTAATACTTTTATAAAAAGTATTTCCAATATTGCTTATGATTCGCCTTCGAAAAAACATTTTTTTTTCATGAAACAGACTCCTTCATAAACAAATTGCTAATTAATATTTTTTCTATTTAGAGAAATATAACATTTACATGTATGTTATATTATTTGCCCTGTAGGAGCCTACACACTTGTTTCGAGCTTCGTAAATGAAAAATGTACTTAAGTATTTTAATTCTATATAAAGGTAACCCGACAAAAACATGGTGTATCTCGAAGGCGCCGGTTTTTGAGGTCAAGTCGTGTTAAATTCCCCATTTTGATGTGGTAAAGGCAGACGGTGTCTTTTTTACTGTATTTATCGCCTTCCAGGAACGGCGGCAATATCAATTGAGCACATTTATGTAAGGTATAATAATGTATTATAACGCACAGTGTCTTGTTCAAATCATGTGTAATTAATCACACAGGCTTTTCGGCTTACGCGATTATATTCCTGCGCTTTAAAACTCAATAATGCACTTAAATTTGGTATTTATTTCCTAATTTGTTAAAGATAGCATCAACGTGAATTCTAAAAATGAAAATGGCTCTCTCCCCTCAGTCTTCTGAGTGAGTACTACCATGAAAAGTTTTAAAACATGTTTTTCTCATTCAAATATATTTAAATGAAAAAAAGAAAGAATACCTGTATCATCTTTTTTCCTCTCGCAAAACTGTATGAAATAATTTGACGCCACTCTTTCGTTATCTGAAACACTTAACTGAAAACCTGACGAGTCTAATCAAGTTTAAGTTTAAAACTGTGGTTAAACTGGTACGAACAAAGAAATTAGCTATATTTTTACTTCATATAACATTAAAAGAAATAGAAATTTATATTATAATTTGTTTTTGTTGTATATACAACAATGCATTATGTTGTTTATATTACAATGCATTTGATATAGCACTAATAAGTAAGAAAGCGTGGTCATATTAACAGCTGGCATGTGCTGTAACCATGGAAACTACCCATTTACAAAACATCTAACACGTCAACATATTTTCTTTTATTTTTGAATTTGTCATTCATTTTTACCTTTTAAATAAAAAATGTGGACAATTCTATGAAAGAAGTTTTCCGATATTTTTAAATATTTACAAAATTCATGTTTTTTTCATCATTTTTTGATGAGTAAAGAAGCATGGAAAAACTCATTTTGTAAAGAAATACGTTCAGATTATCGTTTCTTTTTTCATATTGAATTTTCGGATAAATAGTGATATATCTATTCTAAAGTATAGAATTAGCTTGCTGCATGTAATACGCTGTCTAATGCATTTTTATATCACACAGTGTGGCTTATTTTGACACTTTTGAGAAATATATGATTACCATGGAAACTGCCATTTTACAAAAAAAAATCCAACACGCCAACATATATTTTTTTCTTTTCATTTTTGAATTTATTATAAAATTTTATTTATCATACAAAAAAATTATTTTTTTTATAAATAAATGTTTCGATATTTTTAATTATTTAACAGAATTCATGTTGATATTTTTTCATTTTTGTTCAGTTGAGAGGGTGAGAAGCTTGCGAAACTCATATTTTTTTAAAGAGATATGTTCAGATTATCATTTGTTTTATACATAATTAGATAAAGTTATTCTTTCAAATTGTTAAAAATTTACTTATTGTTTTGTTAAGCTTCTTTACAGTTTTATTTTTTAAAACCCACAGTTTGACTTTTTGACTTTTTTTTCAACAAAAAAAATTTTTTAAAAAACTAATTTTTTGAATTGCAACAAATTTTACTAATAAACAAAAGAAAAAACTATGAAAATTTAAATTCCTGATAATGTAGAAAATTTTTTCCAAAAAAAATGAAAAGAAAACATTTAATTTTCAAAGTTCAATTTTCACTTTCTGGGTAAAATGAAAAAAAATGGGCGGGGGGTGTAAAATTTTCCTACACCAAAGAACTCAAAGTAATTAATTATTTTTGGGTTTTGTTTTCCTAGTAAAAAACAATCAAAAAAGGGACTCTAAAATAAGCCAATTTTACATCCTAAACATAAAAAATGAAAGTTCTTTTGGACTGAGTAACCCCGACGGGTTTAAAAAAAACAAAAATGACAGAACACAAATATTTTAGGAAATTTCAAACCCTTTCTACATAAAAGATACTGTTACTTTTTAGGGAATGTTTAAAAAAAAAAAAAAACTTTATATTTTAAGTTAATTTAAAAATTAAAAAAAAATTTTTTTAAAAAATTTTTAAATGAAAAATTTTTTTTTAAATTTTTTTTAATTTTTTTTTTAAAAAAAAGTCATTTTTTTTTTAATTTTAAATTTAAATATATTACAATTTTTTGAAAAATCCCCTAATTTTTTAAATTTTGAAGTTTAGAACACAGAAGGGGGTTTGCCATAGAAATCAAATGCATTTTCGCGCTAAACCTTGTGGGGGAATTTTAAATTTTCAAAAAACTTTTTAAAATATGACAAAGATGAATCAGAAACCCGACAATGTATAGGTTTTGTAAGAATGTTTCTACACCCCTTCGAGAAGTAACTTTAAATGATAAAGAAATGAGCAAGCGTGAAGAAAATCAAAAGTAATGGCAATGAAGATAAAATAGATAAAAACAGAATCCCTAAAGAAAGCCCAACACGGCAAAATTGAAAATGTTGCAGGCTCGGTTTGATTGAGCCTGTTCATGGACGGTACTGGAAAGTGCAAGTTACCGTCCACGCCCCCTAGCACCGGCTTAAGCAGAATTCAACATTTTAACATGAAATGGTAAAATTTAAATTTAGAAACATCCGCAGATGTGTTCATACGGCGGTTATCATGGAACCTTCAATGTGACACTTCCGTGCCATTCCATGAAAAGCGGCGTATGGTCCCCAAGTAATAAAACGCGTGTGCCCTAAACGAGAAAACAATGGGCGGAACTAAATAAAATGGAATTTTGAAAGGGGATCAGAGGTTATGAAGCCTGCGTATCACAGATAAGACGTCAAAAGACAAATTTAAAAAGCAGGCAACATATCCTAAGGGTGATTCAACATTATTCAAGTAGGAATATTGGAAGACTTCTTGACAAGGCGCCTGGAAATAGGTCTGTAAGTAAATGTAATAGAACGAAAGGGCGAGAATTCCAATAGGACCTCTGACCCCTTGAGGAATTTTCTTAGTCTATAAGATAGCTTGTTAGAAGTGGATTGGAAAACAACCCAGCAAGCTGACCCTGAAATTGGAAAACAATCAAGATATTTATCACAAAATAACCGACCTAAAGCCAATGGTATGGAGGATATAAGGTTTATTGGTCTTAACGGCCGAGCTTTATACTTTATGATGATTTGGTGTACAGAACACATTCCAATACATTTAGGTAGGAGAATTTTCAAATTATTGAGCAAAAAAATGTTAGAAATACAGTACTTAAATACGTACATGATCATTAAACTGCCAGAAACTTAGGCGAAAAGTAAACATATCAAAGACTTAAACGAAACTTTTTACTGGTTAAGCAGTAAAGAAGATCTGTCTCAACATTGCGAAAATTGTATACAATGTCAAGGTAGAAAAATGCCCCATAGAGCTACAAAAACACATTTGAACTCAAATATTACTGGTGTTCCTTTAGACCTATCGGACCTTTACCTGTAATTGATAGGATTCACAAAATAAACAAGCAATTATCATAGTATTGCAAGCAATACATAAGTCCCCTACCGGTTAGAACCCCATCAACATTCTGAAGGGCCATTGGCCATTCACTAATATTTCAATATTTCTCTATTTTAAGTAAATTTGTTTGAAAAGTTCTTTAAAAGTGATCACAGGAAACAGTTTTTATGAACAGACAGACAGACAGACTGAAGGACACTCTAAAGTTAATATCTGAAACATCCCTGTTACCAAAATATAACATTTCTAAAAGCAAAATTATTTAAGAGGAGATAACTCTTGAATTAAAGATGCAATTTCATAAAAAAAGGTCAGCTCTTTTTGACTTAATCACAAATATTGTTATATGTGCCATGTTTTAAGCCTATTTGTTGCCAAGGCAACCAATATTTTTTCAAAATAGGAAGAAAAGATAAGACATGCATAATCTCCAGACTGCCATCTACCCATATGTCAATTTTTTATAAAAATATTTCCAGAACTTTTTGAGTTATCACTGGATTCAGTTTATGTGTAAAATTTGCCATATTTCAGTCTATGTGTTGCCATAGCAACCAGAATTTTCAACATAGGAAGAAAAGAAAAGGACGTGCATAATTTCCAGACTGTCATCCATCCATATTACAAGTTTCAGAAAAATACTTCTATTACTTTTTTCGTTAACACTGGATCCCAGTTTATGTGTAAAATTTGCCATATTTTCAGTCTATTTTTTGCCATAGCAACCATAATTTTCAACATACTATTAGGAAGAAAAGAAAAACACGTGCATAATTTTCAGACTGCCATCTACCCATATCTCAAGTTTCATAAAAATATTTCCAGTCCTTTTTGCGTTATCACTTGATCCAGTTTATGTGTAAAATTTGCCATATTTTCAGCCTATTTGTTGCCATAGCAACCATAATTTTCAACATAGGAAGAAGAAAAAAACACGTGCATAATCTCCATACTGCCATCTATCCATATATTAAGTTTCATAAAAATATTTTCAGTACTTTTCAAGTTATCGCCGGATCCAGTTTTGTGGACGGACGGACTGACGGACTGACAGACAGACAGTCAGACAGACAGACGGACGGACAGACGGAAGGAGGGTAAACCTAAAGTCCCCACCGGTAAACCGGTAGGGGACTAAAAAACAACAAAACAAAGTAGAAATGTATCGATTCCCAGATAAAGTTGAAACATTTGTATCTACCCAAGTAAGTGATTTCATATGTAGATATGACATTATGACCAAAAAAGTAACTGACCAGGGACGCCAGTTCGAATCAAATCTATTTCAAGAATCATGAAAAAGGTTAGACATAGTAAGATTACGGTCTTCAGCTTTTCACCCACAGACATGTGGTTTCATAGAACGAATGAATCGCAGTCTTGAAGATATATTAAGTGAATACATATCAGACACCCAAAAAGACTGGGATGACTTGATACCAGTACCACTCTTGCAAGTAAGACACTTAGACTCCTTGACTTCTCGACCCCTTAGGATATTAAGATGACTTCTAGACCCCTTAACACTTAGACCACATTTTACATGATTTTTCGACCCCTAGTGGGTGAGACATTTCAACCCCTTTGTCAATTTCTGTATTTTAGAATGCCAGTAAGATATTTTTTAGAAATAATTTGATGGAGATAGCAAATATTTTAATTATTTTCATTTCAAGATCCGACCAAATTTTAAAAATGGGAAAAAGCAATAAATAACATTGTTATTGATTAGTTTAATGTTTTGTTACATAACTGAAATAATATAACTTGCATAAATTTGTTTAAAGCTGGGACATAATTTATTTTAAATTATGTCCCAGATAAAAGTAGAAATTTAGTTTATTTTATCCGTGTATAACAAATGTATGTTATATTGGTGATGAATATTTATATCATGTCTACTTAATTAATGTTATATATTGAATAAACTTGTTTGTAGTTCAAAGTTGCATTTTTATGGCATTTTCATTATGAGAAAGAAACCATAATACCAATCGATCAATAATAAATAGGTGTGATTTGTTCATGTTTTCGACTTTAACGTATTTCGAGGATAATATTTTAACAACAACAATGTATATTATGATAAGAAGTATTGTAGTTATATAGTCTACAAAAATGATATAGTCTCATCTTTTTTTAACATAAAAGTGAAGTTCATTTTCAAAATCCTTTGTTTTAATTGTTTACATCTCGTACTTCATAAACGCATTTTTTCGCTCATAATTTGAATATAGTATTGCCTTAAAGAGGCTTCAAAAGTAATAATTTCGACAACAAACGCAATTATAAACAAATCTTGATTTTCTTTAAAATCTTTAATAGTCAATATGTGCGCCTAATGTCTTTATCTAAATCGTGGTGTAAATACGCATGCCAAAAGCATCAGTCGCGTGTCGTTGATGATTAAAGTTTCGGTGATTAACACCTGTCGATAACACACTGTCAATTATAAATTGTTGTTGTGCTAATAAAAGGTGGCTGTATTTCATTATTAACGGGATAGGTTATATTACATAAATTATAGCGCATTTCGTTTTGTCATTTTATTACTTTTTCCAAATATTTATATTAAAGTTCAAATAAATGATAGATACACGTATATGTCCGACTTATGAAAGAATATTCGTTTTACTTAGTATTACCTCATTTATTTATTTGTTTATTTTTAGAGAAAGTTAATTTCTAACAACAATCGATTATTACTACAAGTTATTTAAAATCTATATTTGAATGGTGCATGCTCTTGTCGACACTTTAACGCGGTAAAAATTAATATTGCTGTGTGTGTTTATTACATCATTACAGTGTTACTTTAAGAATGGGATATTGTGCACACAGATATGATGTTAGAAATTCAGTTTCTTATAGTCATCAAACTATATAATTCATTTCATGTATAACAATACAAACACGTGTTTTTTATTCATTAAAAGAATGTATTCAAAGAACCAATAAGTCTCAGATTTGCTGATGTTAGAAGTTCGGTCGAAAGAAACAAACAAACAAGTTTACATGGACAACAATGACAGTATTTGCTTACAAAAAAATAAATTTAAAATTAAAATTAAATACAGACATATCTTAGAAATGCCATGACCAGGCACGAGATCAAATGTTAATTGCAGCATTTAAGATAAAAAAAATGACTATGATATCCGTTTAACTTTAATTATTTTATAAAGAGAATGACCTTGTATGGGCTAAAAGATTTTACCAGGAAGAAAGGAATAATTCAAACACTTAGATGGGTAGGGCCATTCAGAGTAGTTAAAATCATATCTACTCTATTATTGACTATAAAGAATGTTGAGACTGGTAAAGTCTTCAATGTTTATCTTAACAGATTAAAGCCTGAAGGCTTATAATGTATGATGTTAATGTTATTTCCGACATTATGTTTTAAAAATATTTTAACCATGCTTATTGATTATTTTACTTTGTACCTTTGATACACATTTTCTCGCTACCAGACGCATTACCATTTACAGTTCCAAGTGAAATGTTTAGCATCTTTTAAATCTTAGACCAGAATCGACAATAAAATGACTTGACAAGAAAAGAAGGCAGTATTTACTTTACCAAAAGCCGCGACCATATCAACGTGATTGTCTGTTCAATTCGTGCGATGCGAAATATGCCCAAAATGATATTCATATAGAAAAGTACCACTGATTTTACAGATGCATATTTAAACTTGCAATCAATGTAAATAAAGTCAGGAGTCCAGTCACGGTGTCAAAGGTTTACGCATCATATTTCCGTGTACCGTCGATAATTTATCATCCTGCGCGCAACATCGTATCATTCTAACGCACTTTTCTGTAGAGTGCAATAGATAAGTTCAGAAATGCGAACATTTCTACTAAAAATGATTATATTTAGAGAGGTTGCATGCATCATGGATTTTTTAAAATCAATGTATGCCAAACTATTTGCAACAATATATGTCTATTATAATCTGAAACTAATGAAAACACTTTTATACATGTGAAACATTTGTGTTCTTGATGCGAAAATTTTTCATCCTTTACCGAAAGTAAAGTTGTCGGAAGAAGAATCATATGTCAAATAATCACAAAAAGCATTGACACGAGCTGATCACATACCAATTTTATACAAATAATGCAAAATAATGTTGTAAAATCAAGACAACTTTGATAAGTATGGTACCGCATCATGCAGAACCATGGCACCACTTCTTTTGCGCGGTAATACTGCACACATGTACTTTGAAATGTGTTTAATCGATTTTTGTTTGTTTGTTTTTTTTGTGTTTTTTTGTTTTGTTTTTGTTTTTTTTTTTTTGGGGGGGGGGGGGGTTGGGAAGGGGTATTTTTTTGGAGGATGGACAAGAAAAAAAGGTAAATGTTTGGTTACCGGTTAGGATAAGCGGGCAGTGAATGACGACGGCCATGAAGCAATTTGCACCTTTATATTTTTTTTAAATAATTTCCTTTTTAAAGGCTATGCTTTCATAGCAGTTATATGATGTTTGTTGTGAAGTTAAAATTTTCTTTTGACTCGGAAATTGCATAGTATTTGCTGATATCAGTAATTTAACTTGTACTCTCAAATTTGCTAATACAACGCACTAGCAAACCAAAGCTCATTTTTCAAAAACAGTATTTCTTTCTTACATTTATATTTTAGTTACATAACGGCAAGTTACCGTCCACGTCCCATAGCACCGGCTTAAGCAGAATTCAACATTTAAACATGAAATAGTAAATTTTGAATTCAGAAACATCCGCAGATGTGTTCATACGGCGGTTATCATGGAACCTTCAATGTGACACTACCGTGCCATTCCATGAAAAGCGGCGTATGGTCCCCAATTAATAAAAAGCGTGTGCCCTAAACGAGAAAACAATGGACGGAACTGATTAAAATGGAATTTTGAAAAAAGGGGATCAGAGGCTATGAAGCCTGCATATCACAGATAAGACGTCAAAAGACAAATTTAAAAAGCAGGCAACATATCCTAAGGGTGATTCAACATTATTCAAGTAGGAATATTGGAACCACCCAACTAGAAAATGCCGAAAGGTTTAAACTAAAAATACCACAAGCACAACAATAATGTCGTGCTGAACGATCTTCAAGGATCGAAAATATAACATCATTGATTAAATGTACGGGGAGACTTTTTACAGCCGCCACACGGCACAAATAACACGGATGTGATCATAAAATAGATAAATACAGAATCCCTAAAGAAAGCCCAACACGACAAAATTGAAAATGTTGCAGGCTCGGTTTGATTGAGCCTGTTCATGGATGGTACTGGAAAGTGCAAGTTACCGTCCACGCCTCCTAGCACCGGCTTAAGCAGAATTCAACATTTAAACATGAAATTGTAAATTTTGAATTTAGAAACATCCGCAGATGTGTTCATACGGCGGTTATCATGGACCTTCAATGTGACACTTCTGTGCCATTCCAATGAAAAGCGGCGTATGGTCCCCAATTAAAAAAAAGCGTGTGCCTAAACGAGGAAAAATGGACGGAACTAAATTAAAATGGAATTTTGAAAGGGGATCAAGAGGTTATGAAGCCTGCATATCACAGATAAAGACGTCAAAAGACAAAATTTAAAAAAGCAGGCAACATATCCTAAGGGTGAATTCAACCATTATTCAAGTAGGAATATTGGAAACCACCAACTTAGAAAATGCCGAAGGGGTTTTAAACTAAAAATACCACATACAGATAACAATAATGTCGTGCTGGAACGATGCTTCAAGGATTCGAAAATTTTATAACATCATTGATTAAATGTATCGGGGAGACTTTTTAGCAGCCGGACCACACGGCACAAATAACACGGATGTGATCATAAAATAGATAAATAACAGAATCCCTAAAGAAAGCCCAACACGACAAAATTGAAAATGTTGTCAGGCTCGGTTAGATTGAGCCTGTTCATGGAGGGTACTGGAAAGTGAAAGTTACCGTCCACACCCCCCTAGCACCGGCTGAAGTAGCATTCAACATTTAATCAAGGTAACTGTGAAATTTTGAATTTAGAAACATCTGCAGATGTGTTCATACGGCGGTTATGATAAAACTTATAGATAACTTTAACCACAACAATGTAAGTTTCTTGCTCAAGGAAACATGGGTTTGCCGCTGGTGGGGTTCATTCTGGTTCAAGCTCACGCCTTGACAATCAATGCCAGAAATGCAAGTCCGACGTTTCAGTCCAGAAGTCACGGGTTCGATTCCTACCTCGTCCAATGTATTTACTCACATTCTTTAGTTTATCAATATTTTATTTATAAACATTTCATTTACATGATAATTGACAAATAATAAATTGGACAGATTGAGTAGGTAGCTTGAAAAGCTTTTAAGAAAGTCTCTCTGTTAGCACTATTGCAAAGAGTATGTGTAAAATGGTAACAATTATGTATGCATATTTGTGTTACATGTACATAACGTTTTCAATATAAACTTGCTTTTTTACATGTATAAAAGATTTGCACTCTGGTTGTCCTTATCTAACCGATCATAGACTGACTCAGATTATTTCGAATATGACCATGGTCCCATGACTTTGCGCCGGACACACAAGAAACCAGGTTTGCTTCTAGAACTGAAGCATCTTTAGTATGCATGCATTTTCCTTCGGTTTGTAGATGATTAATATACATCTACAGGCTTCGCCGCCCAAATGGGCAACAATTAATAAATACAAATAAGATTATTCAACATTAGGTTAATCATCATGATGCGGTGCAAGTCTAGTGCTTATGTATACGGTGCCACAATTTTCGGTGCGGACCCATGATACGGTACGAAGAACTCGGTCAGTTGTCATGCTTTTATGATTTTTTTAGAAATTAAACAGCTTAAATCTGTGTGCAATATTCTGTGTATACATATCTTTGATGCTTACAGTTATATCAAATAAATATTTTGATTGACAACAGAGTTTTCTTGTTTTAAAAGTATTCCAAATGATCACTTTCCCCGAGCCAGCTCTAGTTGTTTTCATTAAAACAAAGAAATCGTACAAGTCTTTGATAAAAAAAAAACTATTTATTGACGATACGCGGGGAAAATATGCGTAAACCCTTGACACCGTGCCACTGACAAGTGTAATGTAACAAACTATTACCCCCACCAAAAAAAATAAAGAAAATGAAATAAGAGAAATAATAATGAAGATAAATTAAAATCAAATAAATAAATAGAGATAAACTGCAATAAAACGCCATTTAACTAAGCGGTGGAATTAGTAATAATTATCTTTATTTAAATAAAACCATATGTCCAAAGAAAAATTGTGATCATGATACGTATTCTTGATATATTTCAGTATAAAAGCAAATTTTGCTCTAGCTATGTCAACTTAATACAACTTCAAGTGCGAACCATGAAATTTATCTTCTGAGAACCAGCACCAATTGATCAGACACAAAGATGATAGGCATGGCATTCAAGTTGTATGTTGGTATCATCATACACAACTTTTTTGAGTTACATTTAAAGGAACTGATGTTCAAAGGCGCCATCTTGTTAAAGTACACACTTTTCCTGACTCTTTAGAAGTTTCCAAAAGAAAACATTATTCAGAACTCAGCGTCCTGCTTTGGATGTACCTTTGCATTTCGAAGTAAATATTTCTCAATCTGCATCCACTTAATCTTCTTCATACCGATAAATTCACCTGTAGTTGTTCCTTAATCTGCATCCACTTCATCTTCTTTGCCAGCAGATCTAGTATCAAATCATCTAGCACTTCAAGTTTCATCAACTCCAACTATCATACCTATGCCTTTATCTTTTGACACATTGACTGATGACAAAACTGGTTCAGATACATTTGAAGCATTCCTTAATGATAATACAGTAACTGAACCAGCATCCTTACCACCCCTTAGTTTAGATTGGACTTTTCCAAATCCAAGATTAGCAAAACCTTTACGATATGAAACCACAAAGAATACACCAGATAGTACAGAAATAGATTGCAACCACAACAGCTCGATTTTGATTGCCCCTACCATTTCATTAGATCTTACACACTAAGAAATGTCTTCTATCAGCACGTTACCCTCTCCAAGGACCAATGAAGGCGTGTCTATTAAATGCATTGACTGCTCACATCCACCGGAATTCCCACAAAAGACTGAAGGTGTCAGTCAGAAAACCCCTTGGTTCAGGGATATACATTCAGGATTCTTCGCAGGATCCAATGCCAGAATCGCCGCATTTAAGTGCAAAGAAATTCTCTACCAAGCACTAATATTTCTTTTGAACACCAAAATTTATCACTAACCAGAAATAAACAGATTCAACTGCTTGATGAAAGAACCCTGACCACGAAAACGACCTGCACCCTAGATGACAACATAAACATTTTTAGAGGAACACAGATGGATTTTTTTTGTAAACAACATAAATTCAATGAAATTTTGTTAAGGTATTAATTATTCAATGTATAATATTTTTTTTTTTCATTTTAAAGTAACATAATTAAGTATTCATGGTAGTGTCTTTTCATCTTCACTGTCACCTTTTCATTTTTGTCTAAGTACCATTTCACATCATAGTGAAATCCGACATACTGTTGAATTGTACAATTCAATTCTTTATTGTATTATTTACGGCCACCGGCCCATACACAAACAGAATACAGTACAAAATATCAATGTACAGTGCAGAGCAGTGAACATTTTCAAAAATACATTGCAATCATCATACGTATTTGTGACATTTTACACGTTAAGGTATATCAACTTTAAACATACAATCACACTCAAGCACTGTATATAATTTCATATGAAGTTAAGTTTACACAGATGAATTTATGTTACTTTTAATGAATATACATTGCTAAGTTTTTGATGGTGTTTATATGTCAGAACATGACATTATTCTGTTAAAAGACTGCAAAGTTGGAACTTCAAAATATTTGACAGGTAACTACTTAATGCGAATATCTGTGTACAAATGATAAGTCATTTCAAAATGAAACTTATTTTTGATAATTCTATCACAATGCAAACATGTTCGATATTCTCTAGGAATACCAACATATGTACCCTGCTCAATCATGAAGGTATGACTAGCTTTTCAAATCAAAGCTAACATGTCTTAAAATTTTCAAAATGTCAATGTTTAATATATACTGTTCTAGTTTAGAATCAGTTTAATAGTAGACATATTGAAATAACATTTTGTTTTTACAACATTTGGCATACCACAACTATTTATATCGGTTTATAAGTCGCTGAACATAGAGTCTTAAAAACAGTTGGTCATCATCTACATACTGGTTTTCATATATAAAACCAAATCCATTTGCAGAGTTTTGTCTTACAAGTGAGGCCCGATTTTTATGACCGATTCTATCAAAATAACATAACATATCATAGAATAAACGTATATATCTGTTATGAGGCAAACGTAATAAGCGTATTTAATATATGATGCAACGTTTCGCAGCATAAATATAGGCAATCTTCTTGTGTCACCCAGAATTGCATCATTACAATCATAAGTATTTACTTCTAAAACCCTTTTACAAAATCTGTATGTTTTCAATACAACTTGAATTTTCTAGACCCCATAACTCTGCCCCAAATAGTACAATTGAACAAACTTAAGTATAAAAAATGTTCAAAAAAGTTTTGTATGGAACAACAGTGTATTATATGAGTTAAGCAGCTGTACCAGCACCCTTTTACCCTTAATAGCCATATATTCAGACATCTTGTATAAAGCCAAACGACTAGTGAAATATATTCCAACATATGTAAAACCATTGACAATTTCAATTGGACGATTATCATAAAACCATTTCTCATTTGATTCTATTCGACCACCCATTTAAAAGACCAATATTTTTGTTTTATCAATATTTACATTTAGTTTGTAAGTATTACAGAGTGTACAAAACATTTTCAGCTGTTTTCCAACCCAGAAACAGTAACAATATTAATCCAATGTCATCGGCAATTATAAGCATAAAAATCTCTATATTATTTGGATTAATTGTATCCATTAATATTATTTCTAGAAAATGAAACATTAAGTTCATGAATGAAGCAAAAAAATAAAAATAAAAAAAATTGGACTCATATTATAAACTTGACGTAAACCAATCTGACAGTCGAAATTACTTGTATAACCAGCGTGTGCTCTTACTTTGGCTTTTACCTAAGCATAAATTGATACAATAGCATTAAATAAATTACCCTTAATTCCATCATTTCTCAAAATTTCAAACAAAATAATTCGGTCTACAGAATCAAATGCTTTCTGAAAGTCAATAAATGCAACATATGTAGGTTTACCTTTTGCATTCAAATATTAATTTACAATAAAATGTAACAGAAATGCATTGTTCAATGTTGAATAGCCAGCTGTAAAACCAGCTTGACATTCTGAGATTTTTTCATATGCATTGACATAAAAAGTAACTAGTTTTGTTAAAATTGATATGTCTATCTTCCTTACTGTGTATAATAATGCAATACATCTATATTGTTAGGTTCATGAATATTACCTTTCTTATGAAGTGGTATAATAAAAGATTTTGCCCATTTACGTAGAAATTAACCAAATGAAAATAATCTTTCAAAGTGTTTAACAAGCATTGGTATCAAAACATGAGAACCATATAAAAATGTTAAGGAAGCAAAACTCAACTAGTAGTTTTATCAATGTTCAAAGATTAAATTGATTCTAAAACCTCATTTTCAGAAATTGGATCATTAAAAAGTATGTCCTCGTTATCATCTAACTCGGTGTCAGTGTCATGCAAAAGGCCATACCCGACATTTATTTCACCGTCATCTGCAGACGGTTTACTATAATTTGTATGCCAATTATCAAGGGAAATACTTTGGGTGTTTCTGATCTTGTTTGAAAGTTTATGTATTTCTTTCCAAAAAAGCTTGGAGTTATTTACAATTTTTTCTAATGTGTGTGCAATTCTAATATCATATTCAGCTTGCTTTTTGGTACATAAGGATTTGTATTCATTCTTAATTCTCATATATTCATTTAAATAATGATTATTACGACAAGTTGTAAAATGTTTTAATGCAGACCAACAACTATGTTTCGCTTGCCAAAATTGTTTGTCAAACCAAGGTTGAGATTTAGTACCACACATTGCAATTCTTTGCGTTTTATAACCCTCTGAGCAATGCAGAATATAGGACTCAATTTCAAAAATGATATGATATGATAATAGGTATAAAACTGTTGCCTATCTTGTCAAGAAAGTCACCAAGATTCCCATATAAAACTGTCAGTTAAAGACTCAATATAAATAGCACAATTATCATTACATCAGTATAAAATGATTATTACAGTAAACGTTTCAAATATTAACTCCTTTATCAAATGAAGTACACAATGATAGATTAAAAGGTAGTGAGAACTAACTTCAGAGGATAATATTTAAATATTTGTCACGAATTTCAAAACAGATTTTCTACCTATAAAGTAAGCAATAACGCTGCACTCATTTTGATTCATTAATGTAAAATCTCCAATACCAGCATCCTTTCCAAAACGTCCATTTAAAAAAGCACCTATCAATTTTACAAAAGTTTAATAATTATCTTTCAAACCCATTTACAACTTTATCTGACGGAAATCTCTGTATGTCTAGACCATCGTTCAAAATATCATCATATTCTGAATGTTCTGGTATGTTCCTTGTACTTTCAAGGGAATCATTTTCATTCCCAGTTCGTGAATTCAAATCTCCACTTTAATAGTTCAAAGTTATTAAGATTATTTTCAATAAGATTTCAAGACATTCAAAGACTTTCAATTTAACGATGTAAAAATATGAAGAACAATCGGGAGAAATATATACAGATATATACAATAGGTCTTTTTCTAGTGTCAATAATGTTTTATCGATAACTAAAATAATACCAAAAAAAGTCATGGCAAGTCCTTGTTACAAACTGATTATTATTCACTAATACTGTAACACCACCAATTGGTCGTCCACCTCCAATTGATGGTTTTGTATCACAACGATAAATTGTATAGGAGTCTAAAATACTTGTAGTGTCATTAGAATTAGTAATCCAAGTTTTTTGTAGACTGGTAAAATCATAGCATTTTATGATATTTATAAACTCTTTCAATTGTAGTTTATTACGAAGGCCTTCAATATTCCTCGGAAAATCTTATAACGTTCTTGATTTACATGTGCTTTGGCCACATCCCTTTCCATTATTTAAGTAAGTTGGGTTATTTCTTAGGTCAAGCATATCAATACCGGATGTCGACTCCATGGAATCATGTATATTACTGGTCTCAATCAATATATAAGGCCGTGCACTACGCCTGGATACTCGTGAACTTATTCCTTCTTGGTCAGGTTTTTTTGGAAATTATACAATTTAACCACCTTTAAAGTATCCATTAAATCCCCTTTTGTTTAGATCCTTCAGTTGCTGACGTTGGAGGTATGAAATGTCATTTGAATTTCTTATACCAAAATGATCGAAGAACTTCTCTATATTGAAAACGCATAAATTTGTCATTTGGGTTTTAAAATTTAAGATCACAAGTCTAGGCTGATTATCATTGGACTTTCCAACTTGATGCGCTTCCACAACAGTATCTGCATTAAAACACTCCAAAACAGCTACACTTAACACCTGCTCCTCAACAACTGACTTTAGATTTCTAAAATCTGTTTCTATTTCTGCTAAACCAAATACTCTCAATGACCCTCTAAGGCTGTCCTTTTCAAAAATATTCAATTGTCTCTCTATGTTATTTAACTGGTCACAATCATTTTCATCCAGAGTTGCTAAACAAGCCGTATCATTATTCAAAACTTCAAAATTTCCCTGTAGACAGTCATCATCTCTCTAAAGCTTCTGCAATTTGTCATCACATACAATTTGTTGCATTTACATAATATCAACATCAGCTTTAACAGTTTTAATTTCTGCTTCCATATTTTGAAATTAACTTTAATGCCTATCACTTCAGTTTTATTTTGACAAATATTATTTCTGGCTTGACCTATGTCATGTTTCTTTTTTATATAGCTTGTAGAATTAACTGGTTTTTCTGAGAGTAACAATACCAAGTGTTTATCTTAACATGCGGAATACTCATTGTTCGTGTATACGCCGACATAACAGAAATTACCTTCTTAGCTTTAGATTGTCAAACCATCATGATTCGAATCAGCATAATACAGCTGAACATGTTTTGCAATAGGAGATAAAATAAGCTCCACCCACTTTCCCACCCACTGCATGATCGTAAATAATCGTATTAATCCGCTCATTTTCGGTATTTACCGTCAGCGACTGGTCTGAGATCAAAGCAAGAAAACAAGAACACACACCGGCGTAGTTTCCGAGCCTTTTATGTGTTTACAAATCATGACAGTTATTCACCAAACATAAATCACTTGTATGATTGCCATACTATGCCTTTATTTAATCAACATCAGCAGACTTTAAACGACTTTAGGCCTATAAGTTTTGAAAACGTTGTAGATACCTCATTTCCTAGAAAAAAGAAACAAAAACAAACCTTACCAGGTAACTGTCTCAATGTAACTTTTAATGGGGTTGTTACAGGGTAAATATCTCAAGGAAGTTAAAATTATTGTTAATACTTTATCCACCATGCTCTTTTTAAAGACATTTAATTTTTACTGAGAGGACTCCAGTTTTCATAGGAATAAGTACGCTACCTTTCCACTTTCAAATTTTCAAGTCAACATCTGATAGAGATTTTGCTACGACCGAATACTAATACTGACCAAATTCTTGCTGTTGTCTTTCCTAGTAGTAGCATTTACTATTACATTAGTAGCCTTAATACTAGCGTATGACTTGACAAGAAAAAGTTTCTAACAACCGTAAAATTAAAACCAAAGTTGTATGTACCTCTTCGTACATAACGATTTATATTTCTACAATTCTGTATATATATATTTTCCCATTTTTACCATATTTTTCCAATAATAATATTTAAATGAGTCCAAAGGTAAGTATGTTGATTATCAATTTATGTATACCTTGTTTGTTTTATCTGTAAGAAAGCCGTCACTTACAAAACCTAAATAATATTATAATAATGTGTAGTATTTCTTTTACTTAGAAATAGTTCTCTGCTTTTGATCAGAAATACAGCAAGTCTAGTTAATAGCTATTGTCAGCATGTACACATATTTTAGAGCTGCCATTGATTAGTTAAATGTATATAAATGGGTTCGCTGAAGACCTTAACATACGTCAGATGATATATATTTAGTAATAAAAGGCAAAATCACATCATATGACTCAAAATATCTCCAAATGGAGGTAAACAGAGATGCTAGGATACGCTGAATATTTATTTCAGCATTAAAATGGGACACATTCACAAGTGTTTGGTTATACAAAGGAATTATCAATTGTAAACTTTGTATATATAGGTCCGTGGTTATACACTTGTTCAAACATTTATGGTATTGTCCTTCAAAGAAAGAAGGCACAGGCTTACTGTTCAGTTCTCTTTATTCATGTTCCCAAAAAAGTAAAACCCCTTGTACGGATTTAGTACTGTCTCCCTGAGTAAAAAACCCAAATTTAAATACGAATATTTCCTGTGAAGGGAATTCAAAAAACTTGTCCCCGTTTTTTAAAGCATAAAAAAATTAGAAAAAACCCAAAAACCCCTTTAAAAAAATTATTGTCAAAATTTTAAAACATGAGATTGTGATGTTTACATAAAGTATTATAATTATGCCTTAATACTTAAACAAATTGTTTATATAATACCTGCTTCAACTAAGCACACCAATAAGTGTATACATCTTTACTTTTTTGTTATGAAATACGACTTTATGTTAGAAAATTTCCTAATGTTTTGTACAGGGCGGCCATTTTGTTATACTTCTGGTTGATAATGTCAACTCGAGGTAAGATTGAAATAGATGTTTTCTGAGGCAAAGTTGATCAATAGATTATTTGTTATGCATTAATTATTCTTTGAATTGTATCTCTGTTCTTATAATGAAATGTTGTGGCATATTTAGTTTCTATTGTAACCTCGAACCTCATTATACCCCTAACAGTTGTACACATTCAACCCAAATTTGACACATTGATACATCATAGGAATAAGCAGGTCAAGTTTGAATTTGGTCAAGGTTCGATGATTTTGGGAACTTTTTGAAAAAATTTCTGCAAAACCTTTAAAACGCTCAAATAGGTTTGAAATTGTGATGGAAAAGGTTTGTTAAAAACATTGGCCCAAAAATTAGTTTTAAGTGTAAAACATTTATAATTTTAAGGGGGCCTTAATCTTAGAATGAAAAATAGAACATGGTTTTCGGCAAAAACGTTTGGAACAAAATATCACCATAATGTTCCGTAATTTTAGCGCTGCAGGGACTTTATGTATTGTCCAGCCGTCAAGCAAATTTATAACTGGCAAAGAACGAACTTGTTTGGTATTGAGAAAAAAAACCCCAAACCCCCCAAAACAACCTTAAAGGTTTTTGGAAATAAATTTAGGGCTTTATTAAATGCATTTTAAAGTTAATAAATAAAGGGCGAGAAATCATTCCCGCCAAAATTAAATTTCTTTGTGATAGAATTAATTTAAATCATTGGTTAATTAACATCACATGATTTAGGTCTTGATATCGATTTGGCTAAGACGTACTTGGCTAAAACCTGACCCGTAATATTCTGTACAGTAATGAGAATAGGGACGGACCAATGACATAAATTATTTTATGTGGGCATAAAATCTTATTTATGTATTGTCCAGGTCAAGCAAATATAACTGGCAAGACGAACTTGTTTGGTATGAGATAAAACACAACACTTAGGTTGAATGAAATAGGGCATTTATTAAATGCCATGAATGACAAATGTTACATAATAACAAACATGGCAAATGTTACATAATAACAAAACATGGCATGTACATATTTGTATCGAAATAACCAAACTGGGAGGTAAAAACCGCCACAAAGGGAACCTTCCGCCACCCAGAGAGACTTGACAAGATATGAGCTTGACCTGTGATAAGGATTGAAACAGAGGGGCTAAATTTTTCGAAGTTACCATTAATTTAATCAAGTCATGTTAGGACAAAAATGTTAAGACAAATCATATATCTAATGATAATATTACAATATGTGTAGAATTAATGTCTAACATTTTAATGGATTCTGACTGGTTCTATAAATAAATGTGGACTGCAGCCTTAAACTGTCAGGCACATTACAGGATATGCTATTGTAAATCAGCGACTGAGTTATTAGACCAAATAATTAGCTGTGAAAATTTTTATTACAATTACATTATATATTAATTATTGAGACATCTGACAGTATGCATTATCAGGACTGTTTCAACGTCTAAACTGATTGTAACAAAAAGAGGTAGCATGAATCAAATTTATAGAAGTATCAAGTTATGTGTAATGGAAAATTTTTACAAAATATACTAGTCATCAATGACAATGAAACTAGAAAAATTCTTTTTAAATTTGAAATTAGGAATGGACTATTACTGTATCAGCATCCAGATATCCTTCAATGGTGAAAAACCAAAATTGCACGGCCATGGCTTCCAAGTTGCAGTCATCAAACTAAGCACAGGCCCCTAGCCTGTGAAACTTAGTTCATGAAGTGAAAAATATACGAAAATGTAGTTAAATATATAGAAGTATGAATTCAAAACTGGAATTCGGGCTAGTACATTGTAAATTAAAATCTTGAATGCATAGACTGAAGTATGTCAACAGTGCATGGCACCCTAGACATTTAAACATACACATCTCCTATGTAAGGTATGTGACACATTGAATTTCAGTTAGTGTCTTCAATTTGCGTTAGTCCTATCGGATATGCCAATTCTTTCGAATCATTTATTCCTTAAACCTTTAAAATGCATTAGACCGAAATAGATGTAAATGTCAATTTGTTCGCTATACGTTTTTCCAATTATCAGTTAAGACCTATTGTAGAATTAAAATCAAAACTGTAAAACATCTAATTAAACCTTATTAATGCATTTGATCTAAATACATGTGACGTGTCTAATGTTAATTTGTTCATTATATGATTGTTGCATGAAAAATATAAATTAATGGATTAATTAAGGATAAATAGAAAAAGTTTGTATACATTGTAGTTCTTATATATAATTAGGACTACTTAGTTTTGTGTAGACAAATGGTAGTACCATATATGGTAGAAAATGTAGAAAACTGTGGTATAAAAATTATTTAAAAAAAAAAAATGACTAGACTCTTCCAAAAATTACAAAGTAACAAAACCTTTGAACAAGATGTGAATGTAAACATTTCTACAATAATACATAAAAACCTTCAGTACAAATGTACTTATAACATTTACATAAATACATTCAACTAGTGATATTAACATTCATGCAGTAGCATGAACTCAATCTGAAATTATATGTAATGATTAATTATGAAACCTGCAGCCTTGTACTGTCAGATTTATATAACCTTAATGAAGCTAAATTGCGCATATCTGCCACAAGATTTACATGAAAAGGAATACTGTCATACAAGATATTATGGCACAAAATAAATAAACTGCGGCCTTGCACCGTCAGCAAGGAGAAAACTGCAGCCTTGAACTGTCAGTAATTTGAAAGATTGTAATGACACTCAGTTTGCCGTAATTCACTGTCTTTTTCTATATTATCTAAAGAACTGCTGCCTTATACCGACAGATCATAAATTACGAAAATAAAAGTGGAAAACTGTAACCTACAGTATGTCCAACGTACTGCAGCCTTGAACTGTCAGTAATTTGAAAGATTGTAATGGCACTCAGTTTGCTGTAATTCACTGTCTTTTTCTATATCTAAAGATCTGCTGCCTTATACCGACAGATCTTAAATTACGAAAAAATAAAGTGGAAAACTGTAACCTAGATTAGTTAAAAACTTATGTATTTAAGACATGATGTGGAAACTTCCTGCGGCCTCTTATAAAGGCTGTCGTCCCGGACTGAGTATTGGACATTTTTCTTGCGCGGGCTAGTAGGGTTCCCATACACGATTACTTTGAAAAAGAACTTCTAGCATGATGTGCCATTTAATCTATGTACAATGTACAATTAAATCCAATTTCATATTGAAATTAAAGCATCAGCCGTGCAGAATGGATAAAATAAACTAAGCCAAGCTGACAAGACAGTACATAATTGGAGACTTGAAAACAAATTGCAAAGCATTTAAACTAAGCGATGCCCACTATTTAAATTTATGAATAAAAAGGCAAATCGCGTCAACTAAGCAATGCCTAATACAGCAATGGTATGCTGAAATAATAGCAAGGCGTGTAAACTAAGCCAAGCTAACCAGTACAGACAAACAAATGGCAAAGTGTGTCAACTAAGCAATGCCTAATACAGCAATGGTATGCTGAAATAATAGCAAGGCGTGTAAACTAAGCCAAGCTGACCAGTACAGACAAACAAATGGCAAAGCGTGTCAACTAAGCAATGCCTAATACAGCAATGGTATGCTGAAATAATAGCAAGGCGTGTAAACTAAGCCAAGCTGACCATTACAGACAAAACAAATGGCAAAGCGTGTCAACTAAGCAATGCCTAATACAGCAATGATATGCTGAAATAATAGCAAGGCGTGTAAACTAAGCCAAGCTGACAAGTACAAACAAATGGCAAAGCGTGTAAACTAAGCAATGCCTAGTACAGCAATGGTATGCTGAAAGAATAGCAAGGCGTGCAAACTAAACCAAGCTGACAAGACAAGTACAGAATCTACTTGAAGGGTGTACTGGGTAGGTTTTGAGAATAAGGTATGAGGGTTGCCATGACTATATTTTTTTTTCTAAATATCCTTGCATAAGGAATATTTAACTTGGTTTATAAAAGGTGTAATTATTAGCTTAGGCAATCTGAAATTTCCATTACTTCTTTGTTTTTTCAACCCGTCCGGTGGGCAAAAAAATTTGAAAATTTTTTTCCCCGAAGCTGTATAAAAATAAAAGTAAGCCCACCTCAGTTATTCTTATCTGACTCAACCTTGAAAAACCCATGAAAAATGCAAAAAAAGGTGCTAATTACTGAAAAAAAAACAAATTTTTCTTAAATCCCCAGGTCCCCCTTGCACTATTTTTCCCCAATGAAATGATTGCCCCCCTCGTTTGTCTTTGGTTTTTTTGGGAGGAATTTTTCTGAACATTCTTGGTGTTTTGGACTTTCCCTTTGTTGTCTGCTGTGGACCTGAAAAACCCGGTGAAAGGGGAAATTTGTGGCCCCTTTTATTGAAAAAAAATTTTAAAATTTTTTTTGTTTTTTAAGGAAGATCATGTATGAAATTAATTAATAAAATTTTTAAATTAAAAATTTTGACTACATTGTGTCGCGTGATTTATAAGGGGGGGATAAATCACGCAAACATGGATTAAATAGACTAAACCAATGTAATAATAGTAAATTTGTTTACTGTAAAAACTAACTCACACGGAATGTAAACTAAACCCCCCCCCCCTGTGTGGAAAAATAAGCGAGAACTGAAAACTAAATCAACAGACATGATTATAGACTAAACCCATGTATAATAGGATATGTGTAACTATAAACTAAATTACACTCACACTGAATGTTAACTAAACCATGTGTGAAAAAATAAGCGTGAACTGTAAATTAAATCAACGCAGACACATGGGCTATAAACTAAGCCATGTATAAGTGTGAACTATAAACTAAATAACAAAACACATGGACTGGTAAACTAAACCATGTGTACTAAATAGGCGTGAACTGTAAACTAAATCACGCAGACATGGACTATAAACTAAGCCATGTATAATAGGATAAGTGTGAACTGTAAACTAAATCACACTAACATGGACTGTAAACTAAACCATGTGTAGAAAATAGGCGTGAACTGTAAACTAAATCACGCAGACATTGTCTATAAACTTAAGCAATGTATAATTGGATATGCGAGAACTCTAAACTCAATCACACTCACCAGGAGTGTAAACTAAACCATGTGTAGAAAATATGCGTGTAAACTAAACCATGCGTATCGGTAAACTAAATCACTCAGACATAGTCTATAACCGGAGCCATGTATCATGGGATGTGTGCGAATTGTAGACAAAATCACACTTAGATGTACATGTATTATAAAACTATGTGTGAACTGTAAACTTTATCAAGCAGACATGGATTATAAACCAAGTCATTTATCATACGATGTGTATAATTGTAAACAAAATCACACTCACATGGATCGTCAACTATATTGTGTTGAAAATGTGTATTAAATGTTAACTTAGTCACGCAGACATAAACTATATATTAAGCCATGTATACTAGAATATGTATAAATGCAACTAACATGGACTGTAAACTAACCTTGTGTTGTAATCGTGTTTGAACTGTTGTAAAACCAGTCATAGAATTTAACCCTGGTCCAAGGCCAGTGAAAATTAGTTCAGGTCAGTGTAAATTTTAAGAAAATTTGATTTAGTGTATAGTAGAATAAATTCAAATTAGAATTCAGAACAGTAATTTTGAATCTTAAATTCAATGACTGAAAAACTTAAAAGACAGGTGAAACATGAATGTAGGAAAATTATAAACTAAATTCACACTAAACTGTACTTTAGTTGGAGGTCAAAAAAAGAATTGTAAAATTAAATGGAAATAAGGGCTGAAATCGGCTCAAATCTGGACTCTTACTTAACATGTTGCTAAATGAGAACTGCCAATGAATGATTGTGTGTACAAATGTATAGTAGACCTCAGCAGAAAATCAACATGTACAATGTACTATTATTACTCTTAAGATTAGAAAATGTTGTGTGAACTGTAAATGAGATTTGGAAATAAGTAATACAACATGACTAATATAGAACTTTAAATTATGTATCCGGGGAAAAATATGCCCCCGATTTAATAACTGCAAATTCTTGTACATTGAGAATATATTTATGACCAAAATGTTTAACAACAAACCCAAACAATAAAATAACCTTTTTTTTTTATAAAAGGAAAAATTTTCTAATGATAAATTCATTAAGTACCCACGAGTCAAAAAACTTATTATATTAAAATTTTTTAAAGCAACAAAAATCCCCCAGAACTTCATCCCGTTTTATTTTGGGATACCCGGGCAAAACATTATTAAACTGTAAAAATGCAGTCCCAAAAACTGCTTTAGTTTCAAGGTTAACTTTAAGACATAAGGGAAAACAAAATACTTGCTGGGAACTTTGGGGCGGGGGGGGGCATTAAATCGTTGACAACCCCAGTTCAACTAAATTTTAACCCACAAGACATAGTAAACAAAAAAACATTTTCTTTTGCCCTGGGCAAATGGGAAAGCTTCGGGGGTTTGGGACCAAGCTGCCTTTTTTTCTATCTCATTGATGAACGTAAACCTTGGGGTCAGAGCTAAAACATTTGGGGTTTACAGGGGGATCCAAAACTGGTGTAAAAAAGGTAAAAATTTGTTTAACATGGGCAAAAATGAACCATTTTTTAATTCGGCCATTTTTTAAGTGAAAAAAATCCCCCTTTAAATTTTTTGGGTTTGGCATCCTGTACAAAAATTGAACTGTTTTTTAAAAAACCCCGGTTTTTTTCTGGACTCGTAAATTTTACTTTTAAGGGGGATTTTTAAATTTTTTAATTTTTTGACAAGGGAACGGGTTTTTTTGGAAAAAAATTTCTTTGATTTGTTTTTGTTTTAAAATTAAGGCGTCCCCCAAAAACCCGCACAACTGTTTTTTCCCCGAATGTGATGTTTACAAAAACCCCGTCCCAAAGCGTGCAAATTATTTTCCCCCAAAAAAAGTTGGGCCATCCCACAAAAACTTGTTTTGTGAAAATTAAAAACCATAAACCCTGGTTACAAAACGTTCTTTCTAAATTTCCCCCCAAATCTTGAAACCCAAAGAATGACCAAACAGGTTAAATTTTTTAATTTTCGAATGAGAAAAGTTTATTTGAAAAATTTAAAATTATCTTTTTTTACGGGATTTCCCGCCCCCGGGAAAAGCCGTAAATGAATTGTCAAAATTTTTTCACCCAAAAATTTAATTTTGAAAACCGGGGGCAACCTCCCCAAAATTCCGGGGTTCCCGCAGATTATAAAGGGAAAAATGTCCCTATAATTTCGTAATTAGTTCCCCTTAAATAAAGCGTAAAAATTCAAAAAATAGATAAATTTTTGTAATAAATTTAAAAGGGGAGAATCATTCCTCGCCCCCAAAATTATATCTTTTTTGATAGATCTAACGTAAACATTGGGTTAAATAAACTCAAAAATATTTAGGTCTTGATATCGATTGGCTAAGACGTACTTGGCTAAAACCTGACCCGTAATATTATGTACAGTAATGAGAATAGGGACGGACCAATGACATAAATTATTTTATGTGGGCATAAAATCTTATTTGTGGGGCGTTAGACACTTTTCTAGTTTTTATGATTTATATTATCTGTTGCATTTCTGTTTATTAAACAAAAACATCACATAGTTTACTTTTGATAAAGTACTATATCAAATTGTTGAGTTTGATAATATGTTTTTGAATGATTAATTATAAGCTAAATAGAAATTAATAAGATCGCCAACTCTTATTCAATGTATAAACTTGATACAACAATAAATTACGATTGTTTAATTTTAAAATCCTAGATAAACATTAACTAAAAGCAATCATAATCGTACCAAAGGATTTTTCCTGGAATAACTAAACATATTGATATTTATTATCTAGTAATATACTTTGTAACATTGTGTAATATAATACAGCAATGTGCAATCAATTTTTATTTGTGCTTCAAATTTTATTAATTAGTTTTCCTCAACAGCATACACTTTAACTTTAAGAAAATATTTAATTACGATTAATGTGTCGTTTTTCTTTGGCATTCCTTTTTACAAAACTATGACACAACGCCAGGGAAGGGATCGCTCCGCCCACTGATTCACGTGACCCGGTCATTAAGAACCTTAGACAAAATACGCAAAACTGTCATGCCACTAATGTTACCAATGAATTTACCTTATATAAATTCTGTTTATTTAACATCTTGATGCTTTTAATGATTTTATTGAATAATACATCTGTTATTCAATGCATAAAATTTAATGTATTATGGTATTTTAAAAAAGTGAAAAAAAATATCTGCATTCTGCATTTGTTCATGAATTGTTAAAATTGATTCAGAAAATCGCATGCCCTTGCAAACTTTATATGACATGTGATTATGTATTGTTAACATACATTTGATATGATTCACGACAAAACACAACATTATTTTCTTTAAAGTAAGCTTGACATACACCAGATATGATGTTATTGGTATCATTTTCGTATTATTTTAATAAGCAGATCTATTTAATATTAATTTATTGAACTGTAATAGAAATATTTAGGTTAGATAATTTCGCCCATTTTTTTATTGTATTTACTTTGCATTTTTACGGCTGCGTTTTTTTCGACGCTATACGTGATAAACAAAAAAATGTCTTATCTTCTGGATATTCTGGGACCTTATAATATGTAATGTGATTATGAATAGATAGAATGGAAATAAAAAATAGCGGATTTGTTTAAACAATTTCCTTTTTCAATGCATTGTGTTATAGCCAGGATAAATGTGTTTTCCATAAATTATGTAGAAAATTATTGACTTTTTGTATGATAAACTAACTTACTCGATCTGTTTATATGTCAGTATATTTGGTTACTTCATAATTATAGAGATAAACTAGAAATGAGTCCATAGGACACGGTTGCCCCCACACTCCACACCAATTTGTCAAGTTGAAAATTGGAATTTTTACTTATTCAAGGGCAAAAACTCTAGCAATACTAATAATATTCACACGAAAATACAAAGGTGCACAACTACACATGCTGATCAACATTCTTGTACGGTTTCATGACTCTAGGTCAAATATTTTTTGAGTTACGTGCGACACAAGTTGAAAATTGCAAATTTTTACTAATTCAAGGGCAATAACTCTAAAAAATACTAAATATATCCACATGAAAATACCCTGGTGCACATTTCACATGCTGATCAACATTCATGTAAGGTTTCATGACTCTATGTCAATACTTTTTGAACTACGTGCGACACAAAAAGAGAACGGACAGACGGATGGACGGACGGACAAGGGTAAATCTATCTAAATGCACCCCCCCCCCATCTATAGTGGGGGCACAAAAAGCTTTGAATTGAAATTAATTAAGATTATTTCAAAATAAACTACTTCTGCACCATTGTTTTAGACAACTAGCTTGTCTAAGGAAAATGATGAACTTGTGTTGGGCTTTCTTTAGGGATTCTGTATTTATCTATTTAATGGTCACATCCGTGTTATTTGCGCCGTGTGGCGGCTGTAAAAAGTCTCCCCGTACATTTAATCAATGATGTTATATTTTCGATCCTTGAAGATCGTTCAGCACGACATTATTGTTGTGCTAGTGGTATTTTTAGTTTAAACTTTTCGGCGTTTTCTAGTTGGGTGGTTCCTATATTCCTACTTGAATAATGTTGAATCACCCTTAGGGTATGTTGCCTGCTTTTTAAATTTGTCTTTTGACATCTTATCTGTGATATGCAGGCTTCATAACCTCTGATCCCCTTTCAAAATTCCATTTTAATTAGTTCCGCCCATTGTTTTCTCGTTTAGGGCACACACTTTTTATTACTTGGGGACCATACGCCGCTTTTCATGGAATGGCACAGAAGTGTCACATTGAAGGTTCCATGATAACCGTCGTATGAACACACCTGTGGATGTTTCTAAATTCAAAATTTTACAATTTCATGTTTAAATGTTGAATTCTGCTTAAGCCGGTGCTAGAGGGCGTGGACTTGCACTTTCCAGTACCGTCCATGAACAGGCTCAATCAAACCGAGCCTGCAACATTTTCAATTTTGTCGTGTTGGGCTTTCTTTAGGGATTCTGTATTTATCTACTTTATTAGCAGGCATCTTAGCGTGGAACAGATAACGTTTGCTGATTGGCTTATCTCTGTGACCCCTGCCAGTTTGATTTATGTCAATTGCAAGTTTTTTTTATAGAAGTTATAATTACCCCTGTTTAATTAATAAAGTGATCTTATAAAACAAGAAACGGTTGAACCGGGTGATGCTCTCCGAGAATGTTTTGGACACAGGAAAGTATAAAAAATGAACAAAGGGCAAAACCTCCAAAATTAGGCATGGCAGAGTTATGTTATTTTGCACTACACTTCTATTCAATGAGATCTATCTATCTATAAAGTGTTGTGATGATGTCTCTTATAGTTTCATAGTTATGTCCCAGGTAAAATTAAAAGTGTAAAAAAGAACAAAGGGCAATAACTCCAAAATTAGACAAGGCTGTGTTTAGACTCTTTAGCATTGCAGTTTTATCCAATTAGATATATCTACTTACAAAGTTTCATGTTGATGTCTCTAACAGTTTTAGAAATATGTCCCGGACAAAAGTCAAAAAGTAAAAATAAACAATGGGCAATAACATTAAAATAAGGCAAGGCAGAGTTATGATTCTTTAGCACTGCACTTCTACCCAATGAGACCTATCTAGCTACAAAGTTTTATGTTGATATCTCTTATAATTTTAGAGTAATGTCCCGGACAATTTTCAAAGTGTCAAAATGAACAAAGGACAATAACTCCACAATCAGGCAAGACATAGTTACGGTTCTTGTAAAGTTTCATGTTAATAACTCTTATAATTTTAGACTTATGTCCCCAACAATGTTTAAAGTGTACAAATAAACAAAGGGCAATAATTCAAAAATTTGGCAAGGCAGAGTTACGGTTCTTGTGCACTGCACACCTACACAATGAGATCTATCTACCTACAAAGTGTCATGTTGATACCTCTTGTTGTTTCAAAGTTATGTCCCGGACAAGAAAAGCGGACGGACGGACGGACAAGGTGGCGACTATATGCTCCCCCGACATTTTTCGGGGAGCATAAAAAAGTACAATAAATTGTGCTCATAATCTTAACTTCACATAGGAGTAATCCTTTAATCTACGTGAATAAATGTGCACTCACAGATTTTAGCACTTATTGTTCAGATGCCTGTCAGGAATGTTCTCAAGTTCATACAAACACGCTGATGCCAATGTAAAACAAAAATATTCATGATAACAATTATAATATGTTGAGTGCATTGAAAAGAAAATTTAACCTATTCAACGTACATATATGTTTTTGCTGTGGGAGGACTTTTGTCCGCCCTATTATTTTCACGGGAGGGCTTTTGTCCGCCAAGTCATTTTTACGGGAGGGCTTTTGTCCCCCTTGTTATTTTCACGGGAGGGCTTTTGTCCGCCTTGTCACTTTTTGACGGGAGGGCTTTTGTCCGGGAGGGCTTTTGTCCTACACTCACTTTACATGCATACACACATCTGCATTATTAAAATTAGAATAAAATTATCCATTTTAATCCATTTAAATGTAATATAGATCCAATTATGGACAATCTATGAAAATACATGGATATATATGACACAAAACATATAAAACACCAGAGCATACAACATTATGACAAATAATTCAATTAATTATTGGTTTTGGTTATGTGTTCAAGAACAAAGTCTGAATCATATATGACTTACACTAAACAGGCATTGTTTATTGCCAATTTTGATGTCAACCACATATATGAATTATACTAAACAGGCATTGTTTATTGCCAATTATGATGTCAACCACAGATAAATTATACTAAACAGGCATTGTTTATTGCCAATTATGATGTCAAGCACATATAAGAATTATACTAAATAGGCGTTGTTTATTGCCAATTATGATGTCAACCACATATATGAATTATACTAAACAGGCATTGTTTATTGCCAATTATGATGTCAACCACAGATATAAATTATACTAAACAAGCATTGTTTATTGCCAATTATGATGTCAACCACATAGCAAAAATTCTGTAAAAACGTCGACTGTTTACACTTTCGAAATCCTCGCGCGTGCGAACTTCTGCTTGGAGAGAAAAAAAGGGAGATAACAAAAAACGGCTTACGGTGTACGGTTGTTGCCATAAGAATTTTTTTTTAAAAAAATGCTATTTTAAAAAGTCAATAATTTCAAAACGGTAAAACGCTGAGCATGCCATTTTCTATTAACTCTTATCTATACATGTTCTTTCGTGGAACGTAGTATTTGTTTCTGTTGCTTATAGTTTAACTTTTTATTTACTTTGATTAGACTAGAATGACATATTGGGTCACAAAGGGCTACAATTTGAATAAATTTAGAAAATGTCTACAAAAACAGGTTTCATTTAAATAACCTTAGTTTTATCTCTTGTAGTGTAAGAGAAAAAAACTTTTAAAGTTTTTAATATATACTTGTAAGAGAATTTTATGTTTTCTGGATTTTAATCTTGCAACAATTTTGTAGAGGTTCAACAGATAATGTTTTACACGAAATATTCAAGCTTAAGCCTCTATTGTATAATAAAGGAAGATTTTGTTTCTTTTTACTATATGCATGGAAGAAAGAAATGACCCCCTGGGGCGGTGCAAAGTTTGATTCCACAGCTTTATTTTTTAATAATATAAACATAGGTTTAATAAATAATGTTACATGCTTAATATCTCAGCTGTAGCCGCTGTAGTTTTGAAGAAATTACGAGTGTGTTATTATATACATGTTCATATTGAGAGAGCACATTACCTCTGAAGCGAGACAAATTTTGACCCCAGGGTTGTAATTTGAACAATCTTGGAAGTGGTCTTCAAGACTATGCCTTGTGCAAAATATCTATGCTTTAGTCCTTTGAGTTCAAGAATAAAACATTTTTAAAGTTATTTCTATTATTCCTTTTGGTTGCCATGACAATCAAATTTATGCATTAAACAAAATTCGTTTGGACAACTTATGAAGCACTTCACCCAAGGAACCTCCCTGGCAGGTGTTGTTTAAATCGAACTTGTTTTTGTAAGGAGATGACTTTTTAAGATTAAAATAAAATCTATAAAACACACACGCGCGCACGTACGTACACACGCGCGTGCGAGCGCACACACACAGGGGAATCGTAATATGTCGTCGCATCGCAAATCGCGGTGGCATAAAACAAATTAATATGCTTAAACTTTAATCATACATCTGGTATTCTAGCTAAAATACAAAGGTATTTTGAGGTCAGATACATCAAAATTGTATAGCTTTTAAAGGAATATTCAGGCAAAATAATGACAAAAATATTAAAATGATCTTATGTACTGAAAACAGGCTAAAATGACGTTTCTTGAAGTTTCAGCATGAATGTCTGTTTGAATTTTATACATTTTGGGTTTGAAACGTAAATATATCTATATATGTTGAACAAGATTTAGACGCCAATAGAATTACCAAATAGTTTTAAAACAAGTCAGGTGACTTCAGCCAACCCTTTAAGTTACAATAACAGATACGTTGGATATTGTATGATTGAAACAAGTCTATGTCATTCATTTGAAATGTTCTTTAACGTTTCCAGAGTTTTGTTCCATTGACTGTCTAATATATTCATTTTGAGGGCATTTATAGAATAATGAATGAAAAATTCAAAACTAAGAGATGAAAATTTTGCCTGTGTATCCCTTTAGGCGTTCAGCAATGAGTATCATGTATTCAATGACTGCCACAAAAATTAACATGTCTTCATGGACGGTAGTTTGCACTTGACAGTAACGTCTATGAATAGGCTCAATCAAACCGAGACTGCAACATTTTCATTTGTGCCGTTTTGTTATTTAGGGATTCTTAATTTCTCTATTTCATTTCGTATTCTGCTTAAACAAATATCCTTATGAAGCAGCTGTTATATCAATTATATCTAAACTAGTCGCACAGAACTTTGTAAATTAGTGTTTTATTAGATTGTACCAATAAATTCTTTAAATCAGAACTAATTACAGAATAAAGCAGCAGGTAATCACTTACGCAAATGGCCACTTTTCGACATAAAAGTATATTAAAAAAAGAACAATATAAAGAATCCCTAAAGAACACACAGTCAAAACGAAAAAATTGTAAAAGTTGCTGGCTCTGTTTGATTGAGCCTGTTCATGGGCGGCAACGGAAAGTGCAAGTCACCGTCCACGCCAAAAGCAACGGCTAAAGCAGAATTCTTTCTTTAATCATGGTAATAGTGACATTTTGAATTTAAAACATCCGCAGATGTATTCATACGGCGGATATCATGGAACCTTCAATGTGACACTTTCGTGCCCTTCCATGAAAAGTGGCGTATGGTCCCCAAGCAACATAATGCGTGTGCCATACAACACTTGACACCTGCTGTTATGATATATAAATATCTGGGGAAAAAGTTATCCCTCGGAAGCATTAAAAACAGCAAATTTACATGTAAACTGTAGACTTGGTTTGATTCAGTCTGTACATTAGAGAAATCTTTGTAGCGTAGCATTTACAAGAGTGTATGCTTATTACTAAGTATTACATCCGAACATTTTAAATATGTAGTGCATGAAGATGTGATAATGTTGGAATGCTTAATGTTTCTCCCTTGCCTGTTTCTTTCGTAAGAAAATGATCATATGTTTCTATCAACTTAAAACTTTTTTATTTTATCTTATCCAATGCCAAATAAAGAAATAATGTTTTCAAATAAGCTATTTATATGTATATTTGGCACTTGATTTAAGTTACGAGTATGTAGTATAATCACAAATGTGATACGTCAAGAGAAATATGTCCAGGACATGTATATGATTTAACTAGATTTCGTTAGTGCTAACTAAACGATAAATGTATCTCGTAATAATGATATTTTTAGTCTTTATGATGAGTTTTTAAGCCGTAATAAGAACTACAAAATGATATACATACTTCACTATATGACACTCTCAGTGAAAAAGTAACCAATTTAGAAACAATATATGACAAGTAAGTACTTTTTTTAAACAAAAATCAATAAAACATGATTTTGAATTAAGAAACACACAGTTATGAGTTAATTTATGGCAATGATTGTACAAACATCACAAAAAAGTTTCATATCATTCAATGAATCGCAGTGCATGGTCACCGAATAAACTATGCACGTAACAAGAAAACACGTGGTCAGATTTGTTATAATTCCTGTGTAACGCCGGTATTGACAGCTGCAAACAAAGCAAAATTTAAAGTCTTAAAAAGTATCAAACGGTTGATGTTTGCTTACTGATGCCATTACCGTCCTAGCCCAACAAATTATGCGCCTTAGGGCTTTTACCTATAATGACGATGGTCGCCCTTCACGCACAACCAACTTACGATTCAAAACAATGCGGAAAGTTTTCCTTCTATGTGCATGTGCCAGCGACCAAAATCTCGTTGCTAACTTTGACGCCTTCAAATATTTATATGAACTTAATATTTCTTGAACAAAATACAAACAATGTACCTGCAAAGCTTATTAAAAAATCAATTTAAGAGAAAATTACGGAAGCGTCCTGGTGCCAATTAAACATGTTCTATAAAAAAGATAACTCCTACGTAAATGATAAACAAGAGGGCCATGATGGCCTTGAAATCGCTCACCTGTATATAGGCCCCTAGGGTAGGGCCAATTTTAACCCAAGGGCTTTCATTTGAACAATTTTGGTAGACACCCATTAGAAGATTTTTCATGATAAATATCTAAGCTCCAGCGCTTTGGGGATTTTAAAAGAAGATTTTTTGAGTTTTTACTATACACATATAGGGAAAAACAATATCCCCCCCACCTCCCAGGCCGGGCCAGTTTCGACCCCAGGGATTTTACTTTAACAAACTTTGTACACACTCACTAGCAGATATTTAATGATTGGTATCTAAACTCTAGCTCTTTGGGTTTTTAAAAGAAGATTTTTTCAGTTTTTACTATACTGTACACATAATCAATGACCGCCAGGGCGGGGCCAATTTTAACTCCAGGGCTCTTATTTGTACAAACTTGGTAGACACCCATTAGAAGATGTTTCATGCTTAATATCTAAGCACTTAGCTATTTGGGTTTTTTAAAAGAAGAATTTTTAAGTTTTCACTATATACATATTTAAGTTTTTACAATGTACAAGTAAGGAAAATCAATGACCCCACCCGGGGCAGGGCCAATTTTGACCCCAGGGCTATTATTTGAACAAACTTGGTAGACTCTGACTAGATGATGTTTCATGCCAAATATTTAAGCTCTAGCTCTTTCGTTTTTTTTAAAGAGGGTTTTTAATTTTTTTCTTTCGGTTGCCATGGCAACCAGAGTTCTGCATGGAATTAAATTTTTAAAGTGCACTACCAAAGGGACATTCCTGTGAAGTTTGGATGAAATTGGTTTAGCCGTTTATGAGGAGATATCGTTTAAAGTAAAAGTTTATGGACGGCCGGACGCCGGACGAAAAGCGATCATAGAAGCTTACCATGTCACTTTGTGACAGGTGACCTAATAAAAAGTAACACATTTGAATATAAGGACTTTCATAAATTCAGCAGGTTAAAAAGTCAGATATCACAAAGACAATTGATAACTGCTACCAGTAATTGATTTTAACCCATTAAATTAATGGTATATTTCCAGCTATATATAATTTCTTGAATGATAATATACAAGATATTTTTGATGAATTGAACATAGATATAACTGTTGATGAAATATATAGAGCTATTAAACAATTGAGGGCAATAAAGCGGCTGGACCTGATTTGTATGTGAACGAATTATTTATTCATGGAGTTGATGATCTGTTACCATATTTGCATAAATTGTTCAATGCTTGTTTGAAATTAGGACATTTTCCGAATGTATGGAGTGAAGGTTATATAGTACCAATACATAAAGGGGGTGGTGTTGATCAACCATCGAACTATAGAGGTGTCACTTTGTTAAGTTCTCTCGGAAAATTATTTACTAGAATATTGAATACTAGATTAGATAACTGGGCTGAATCCTATGGTGTTTATGTAGAGGCCCAGGCAGGTTTTCGAAAAAATATGGGTACTGTTGATAATGTTTTTATTTTAAATGCTCTTATTTCACATTGTTTGAACAAAAATGAAAAGCTATATGTAGCTTTTGTTGATTTTAAAAAAGCTTTTGATTTCGTAGTTAGAGATGTACTGTGGTACAAATTAATAAAATACGGAGTGACTGGTAATATTCTCAAAGTTATACAGAGCATGTATGAAGGCATTTCCTCAAGAGTTAAACATTTTGATAATATTAGTGAAGCTTTTACTTGTAATTTAGGAGTTAGACAAGGTGAGAGCCTGTCCCCATTTTTATTTAGCATGTATTTGAATGATCTTGAAGATGTGTTTTTAGCTAAAGGGGTCGAGGGCATAGATACTGGTATTTTTAAGATATGTTTATTACTGTATGCGGACGATATAACTATTTTCTCTAAAACGGCTGAAGGTTTACAACATGCCTTGAACATCTTATCTGAATATTGTGATAGATGGAAGCTTACAGTAAATGTTGATAAGACAAAAGTAATGGTATTTAGAAAAAGTGGATTGTTGCCTCGAAATTTAGAATTTTTGTACAAAGACAGTCTTATCGAAATTGTTTCAAAATTTAAATACTTAGGAACATTGTTTAGCACAGGTGGTTCATTTAGAGAACATGATGTAATGTTATCAGGACAAGCTTTAAAAGCAATATACAAAATGAATAAATATGTATATAAATTTACAGATCTTTCTGTAAAACACCATTTAGAACTTTTTGATAAGTTGATCTTACCAATTTTGTGTTATTCCTCAGAAGTCTGGGGCTTTTACAAAGGTATACAGGTAGAACGAACATTGTTGCATTTCTGTAAAACGTTAATTGGTGTTAAGATACCTACTCAAAATGATTTTGTATATAGTGAACTGGGCAGATTTAATCTAGAAGTTTACAGATTATGTTCAATAATCAGATATTGGTTGAAATTGTGTATGTCAGAAGACAACAAGTATACTAAACATGCATATTTACTATTAAAAGCAGATTGTGAAAATAATAGTAGGAAAATAAATTGGGTTTCGAACGTAAGATCATTATTGTCTAGATTGGGTTTTAACAATGTATGGCAAAACCAAGGAGTTCCGCATGTTAAAATTTTTCTTAATGTATTTAACCAGAGAGTTAGAGACACATGGAAACAGGATTTAAATGCTCGAATCAGTAATTCTTCCAGAGCACTATTTTACCATACTTTTAATGATTTCAGTTTTAGTAGATATTTAGATATTGTTGATATTAAAAAGTATAGAATAGCTATGTCACGTTTAAGAATGTCTTCTCATCGTCTAGAAATAGAGGTGGGTAGATGGAGAAAACCCCACAGTGTACCTTTAAATGATAGAGTCTGTGTAGCATGTAACCAATTAGAGGACGAGTTCCATTTTGTCATTATATGTCCTATTTATCAGGAACTCCGAACAAGATTTTTAAAGAAATATTACTGGAGGTTTCCTAGCATGTTTAAATTTGTTCAGTTGGTTACAAGCGATAATGTACATGATATTAGAAATTTAGCTATGTTTATATACCATGCCTTCCATATAAGACAACAGTTACAAACAATTCTCGTGTAAAGGTACAAAAATGTTTAATTTAAAGTTCTATATATATGTTTTTTGCGAACCGAATATCTAGTCCCATGCAAACGTACATAGAAGTTAATTGACACACTGTATTGTACTTTTATGTGTGTAACGTACGAATATTAGCTGTCATGTAATTGTATATAGATGTATTATTGATACATTGCAATTCTTTGTGTATTATATGTATAATAGGTTAAGTAACACGATGATTATAAAGGCTATAAATTTGTAAGTTTCAAATCATACACTGGTCTTACTTGTATCAAGTTTGAAGCATTATATGTGTTCAAAGTATAGTTTAGAAGTAACATTTGTTTTGTTTTGTTTGTATAATTTCAATATTTTGTGCCATATTACTATTGCAATAAATCAAAACCATATAGCTTAGATTAGTAAATGTAATACAAAGACCAGTGTATGGAAGAGAATTAAAAGTATACTATGTAATAGATGCTGACAATGTCTCTCCCGTGATTGCAAGCCTAATACATACACGAAGTATTTCTTATTATTATATATTTGAATGTAGAATCTCTCAAAAAGTAAATAACTTGTAAATTAAATATATAATCAATGGTAACCATTATAATAATGAAAGAAAAGAAATACTTGCAGTCACGTCATCTTGCTATGTAATTAGTTATTTACTTATGCATACATGTTATTGTATATATTATGAATGCTTGTACATGACTCTTTTGAGAGTTAATTTGCAAAATAAAGATTCTTCTTCTTCTTCTTCTATATATATAAATGTATTCTTCTCCAAAAGAAGAAGACTGTGGGATTTTAATACTAAAAGTATGTAAAGAACAAACTTTTCAAATAACTTGAAAACTTTCTCAAGATCCCCTATCTTTAAACTTAATTTAATCAACAACTTTTTATTTCCTTTCACTTCAGAAGTCATATAATAAACAAATATAAATAACTTATGGACAAATCATCATCAGTACAGAGTTCACACAGGAAACAGCTCAAAGTATATTTGTACAAGTACAAAGATCCCCTATATTATAGCATGATTAAATTGGTAACTGCACTCGCCTGCCACCAATTAAATTCTAATTAAAGTACAAACTTTCACTTCTATAGCATAAAATGTTATGGGTAAAGAAAACAATATATATATATATATCTAGTTCTTTTTCTCAATTTCTAAATTCTTCTGTATAACTTCAGTATATATTCATATCAAATATTATCAGTTTATCCTTTTAAAAACAATTTCTACATTAAACAAGAGGGCCATGATGGCCCTGAAGTCGCTCACCTGTATATACGCCTCCGGAGCGGGGCCAGTTTAAAGCCCGGGGCTTTTATTTGAACAAACTTTGTAGACAACCATTAGAAAATGTTTTCATGCTAAACATCTAAGGTCTAGCTCGTTGGGATTTTTAAAAGAAGATTTTTTAAAGTTTTTTCACATATAGTTAAAAACAATGACACACCTGGGGCAGGGCCAGTTTTGACCCCAGG
This sequence comes from Ruditapes philippinarum, assembly GCF_026571515.1. Lineage (NCBI taxonomy): Eukaryota > Metazoa > Mollusca > Bivalvia > Venerida > Veneridae > Ruditapes > Ruditapes philippinarum. The sequence goes on along the minus strand of NW_026858699.1, from coordinate 64,688 downwards.
GCTTTTATTTGAACAATCTTTGTAGACACTTACTAGAAAATGTTTCATGCTTAATATCTAAACTCTAGCTATTCGGGTTTTTTCAAAGAAGATTTTTAAGTTTTTGCTATACTCGTATAAAGAAAATCAATGTCCCCCGGGGCGGGGCCAATTTTGACTCCATGGCTTTTATTTGAACAAACTTTAAAGACACTCACTAGAAGATGCTTCGTGCTTAATATCTAAACTCTAGCTATTTGAGTTTTTTCAAAGAAGATTTTTCAATTTTTGCTATAGTTTTACACATATAGAGAAAATGAATGACCTCCGGGGTGGGGCCAATTTTGACCCCAGGGCTATTATTTGAACAAACTTTGTAGACAATCATTAGAAGATGTTTCATGCTTAATATCTAAACTCTAGCTATTTGGTTTTTTCCAAAGATTTTTTAAGTTTTTCCTATACACATATAAGGAAATTAGGAAAATCAATGACCCCCAGGGCCGGGCAAATTTTGACCCCAGGGCTTTTATTTGAACAAACTTGGTAGACACCCATTAGAAGATGTTTCATGCTAAATATCTTAGCTCTAACTCTTTGGGTTCTTTAAAAGAAGATTTTTTAAGTTTTTACTATATGTATATATGGAAAATCAATGACCCCCTGGGGTGGGGCCAACTTTGACCCAAGGGCTTTTATTTGAACAAACTTGGTAGACATTCATTAGAAGATGTTTCATGCTAAATATCTTAGCTCTAGCTCTTTTGGTTCTTTAAAAGAAGATTTTTTAAGTTTTTACTATATGCATATAGGGAAAATCAATGACCCCCTGGGGCGGGGCCAATTTTGACCCCAGGGCTTTTATTTGAACAAACTTCGTAGACACCCATTAGAAGATGTTTCATGCTAAATATCTTAGCTCTAGCTCTTTGGGTTTTTTAAAAGATGATTTTTTAAGTTTTTACTATATGCATATAGGGAAAATCTATGACCCCCTGGGGCGGGGCCAATTTTGACCCAAGGGCTTTTATTTGAACAAACTTGGTAGACACTCACCAAAAGATGTTTCATGCCAAAAATCTAAGCTCTAGCTCTTTGGATTTTTTAGAAGAAGATATTTTAAGTTTTTTCTTTTGGTTGCCATGGCAACCAGAGTTCTACATGGAATTAAATTCTTTGAACAATTTTCAAAGGTGACCACCAAAGGAACATTCCTGTGAAGTTTGGATGAAATTGGCTTAGTGGTTTATGAGGAGATGTCATTTAAAGTAAAAGTTTACGGACGACGGACGACGGACGAACGACGGACGAAAAGCGATCACAAAAGCTCACCCTGTCACTTTGTGACAGGTGAGCTAAAAAGCCTAATTAGGAGTTTATAACTCCTACGTAGGACTTTTAAACTCCTATGTAGGACTTTCTAACTCCTACGTAGGAGATGAAAAAGCCTAATTAGGAGTTTATAACTCCTACGTAGGACTTTTAAACTCCTACGTGGGACTTTTTAACTTCTACGTAGGACTTTTAAACTCCTACGTAGGACTTTTTAACTCCTACGTAGGACTTTAGAACTCTTACGTAGGACTTTTAAACTCCTACGTAGGACTTTGTAAGTACTACGTAGGACTACGTAGGACTTTGTAAGTCCTACGTAGGACTTTGTAACGCCTACGTAGGAGATAAAAAAGCCTTATTAGGAGTTTATAACTCCTACGTAGGACTTTATAACTCCTACGTAGAGGAACAATTATAAAGTCCTACGTAGGACTTTAAAACTCCTAACTAGGCTTTTTTAACTCTTACGTAGGAGTTATAAAGTCCTACGTAGGCGTTTGTAAGTCCTACGTAGGACTTTAAAACTCCTAATTAGGTTTTTATATCTCCTACGTAGGACTTACAAAGTCCTACGTAGGAGTTATAAATTCTTACCATTTTCAGAAAAAACAAGTATAAGTTCTATGAAATGTGTTAGAATAATAACAAGAGCAACGCTAGGCGGAGCATTATATGCCCGAAAGAACTTTTTCTTTTAGTAAGGAAGAAGCATTTGTAAGACATGAAAATTAAATACAGTATTACCTCCTTCAAAAAGCAATCCTCCTTTATAGCTGAAGAACATTCATGTATATATACAGTTGCTGTTTTCAAAGCACCACCATCAAGTTGTTAAGTTGTTAAGTAAAAATGCTACAACCGATGGATGAAAAGACGTCAGGGGTATAAAGCTGTTAATCCTATAAAATTTTACAGCTGTAGGTTGATTAATATTTGAGTTATTGAGCGAAAACTGTTTCCACTTTAAAGGTGAAAGTAACCTTGATCTTTGACATTGTGACCCAAATCAATAGGGGTCTTCTACCCAATATTGACAATCATCCTATGAAGTTTGAATACTGTGGGCCAAATGAAACTTAAGTTATGCTCTGAAAATCATTTTCAGTATTAAGCTAATAGTGACCTTGACCTTTGACCTTGTGACACCAAAATCAATAGGGGTCTTTTACCTAATAAGAACAATCATCCTATGAAGTTTGAATACAGTGGGCCAAATGGAACTTAAGTTATGCTCAGGAAACCATTTTCAGTTTTAGGGTAATAGTGACCTTGACCTTTAACCGTGTAACCAAAAAAAAAATAGGGGTCTTTTACCCAATATGCACAATCATCCTATGAAGTTTGAATACTGTGGACCAAATGGAACTTAAGTTATGCTGCGGAAACCATTTTCAGTTTTAGGGTAATAGTGACCTTGACCTTTGACTTTGTGACCCCAAAATCAATAGGGGTCTTATACCTAACAAGGATAATCATCCTATGAAGTTTGAATACAGTGGGCCAAATGGAACTTAAGTTATGCTCCGGAAACCTTTTCAGTATTAAGCTATTAGTGACCCTGACCTTTGACCGTGTGACCCCTTAATCGATAGGGGTCTTCTACCTAATATGGACAATCATCCTATGAAATTTGAATACTGTGGGCCAAATGGAACTTAAGTTATGCTCCGGAAAGCATTTTCAGTATTTAGCTAATAGTGACATTGACCTTTGACCTTGTGACCCCAAAATCAATAGGGGTCTTCTTCTACCCAATATGGACAATCATCCTATGAAGTTTGAAAACTGTGGGCCAAATGGAACTTAAGTTATGCTCGGGAAACCATTTTCAGATTTACGGTAATAGTGACCTTGACCTGTGACCTTGTGATCCCAAAATCAATAGGGGTCTTCTACCCAATTTGGGCAATTATCCTATGAAGTTTGAATACTGTGGGCCAAATGAAACTTAAGTTATGCTCCGGAAACCAAATTGCTAACGGACGGACGGACAGACGGACGCCAGGGGGTATAACATAATATGCCCGAAATTCTTCCGAGCATATAAAAAGTCTTCTTTGTGTTGTGTATGAAGATTATGCGGAGAAATTTTACATTTTCTTCGGTAATCTTTCAAGAGCTTTAAAATACGATTTTCCTCTCATGCCGGCGATTTATTATATAATTTTTCAATTTCATTTATTCAAATAAATTAGACCGGAAGAAAGATATAATTATAAACATCAATCACTTCACAGGCAAATAACAGTTTAAAATTATAAAGATTTTCGTAAAATCTGTTAATAATTGAAAGCACGGCTGAAGCCATGCCCTTAACCATTTACGCGCTGAATAACTACAACTGTCTGTCTTTTTCCTCTGATGCTCCACTGTAAGTCATGTTGTATACATGTGTTTTATTTACAAAAACAACTAATTAATTATACTTTAAACTTCTCTTTCATTTAATGTATCCAGGATTTTAATTTAATTACTTTTGTCACATATGGAACTTATGATGATGCGTTGCGCTAGAAAGGACTTAACTTGAAAAATATTCAACTATCATACAGAAATGAATGACCCCTTGCTGTGTATTTGAATAATTTTTAAGTTAAGTCAATTCTAGCGCAACATATCAGTTGATAGTCCATCTGTGATAAAAGTAATGAAATTCAAATCTTGGATACATTAAATGAAAGAGAAATTTAAAGAATAATTTACTAATAAAACTATCACTAAATGTGATTAATACCCCCGCAAGACTGCTTCGGAAATAAGGAAATTACTAGAAACTGAATACCTTGCAAAAGAACTGAAATAGAGTTATGGTTGTGGGCAATTAAAGATAGTTGTGGTTCTTGTATGTTGCATTTCCTTTCAATGTGGTTCACCATTGATGAATTTTTATTGAATTACTATGTAATAGGTCCAAAAAGAGTTACGCCTCTTAAGCACTGCACTTCCTCTCATTGCGCTTGACCATTGAATGAAGTTTCATTGAATTCTAAACATAAGTTTTTAAGTTATGCACCCGACAAGGAAAAGGAACAAAGGGCAATAACTCTACAAATACTGAAGATGAAGTTATGGTTATTGTACACTGCACTTCCTCTCATTGCTCTTGACCATTGTGCGAAGTTTCTTTGAATTCCAACCATTAATTTTCAAGTTATGCACCGGACAAAAAAGTAACAAAGGGCAATAACTGTTATTAGTCCAAATAGAGTTATGGTTCTTGTCCACTACACTTCATCTCACTGCCCTTGACCATTGTATGAAGTTTCCTTGAATTCCAACCATTAATTTTCAAGTTATGCACTGGGCAATAAAAAGTAACAAAGGGCAAAACTCTTAAATGTGTCAAGTAAGAGTTGTGGTTTTTGTGCACTGCGCTTTCTCACTGAATTCCCACTAGTAGTTTTCAAGTTATGCTAGCAATGGAAAAGTAACAAAGGGCAATAACTCTATAATTACTTTGGACAGAGTTATGGTTCTTAGTTATGTCTAAGTTATGCTCCGGACAAGGAAAAGTAACAAAGGGCAATAACTCTGTATTTGCCAAAATAGTGTTATTGTTTTTGTGAACTGCACTTCCTCTTAATGTGCTTGACGATTGTATGAAGTTGTATTGAATTCCAATGAGTAGCTTTCAAGTTATGCTCCGGACAAGGAAACGTTACAAAGGGTAATAACTCTTTAATTAGTCGAGATGGAGCTACGGTTCTTGTGCACTGCACTTCCTCTCAATGTTCTTGATCATTGTATAAAGTTGTATTGAATTCCAACCGTTTATCTTCAAGTTATGCTCCGGACAAAAAATAAGCAATGAAAAGTAACAAAGGGCAATAACTCTGTAATTACATTAGATAGAGTTGTTATGGTTCTTGTGCACTTCACTTTCACTTATTGTGCTTGACTATTGTATTAAATTGTTTTAAATTCCAATAAGTAGTTTTCAAGTTATGCTCCAGACAAGGAAAAGTAACAAAGGGTAATAACTCTGTAATTAGTCAAGATGGAGTTATGGTTCTTGTCCTTGACCATTGTATAAAGTTATATTGAATTCCAACTATTAGTCTTCAAGTTATTGTCCGGACAAAAGAAAGCAATGGAAAAGTAACACAGGGCAATTACTCTGTAATTACTTTACCGACCGACTGACCACCGAGTGACTCCTATATCCCCCTCCCCCTCCCCAACTTCGTTTCGGGGGTATAATAACATGTTTAGATCAACATATTTTTAATTTGAATGTATTCAACAAAAAGAAATGTCTATGTACAGTGAATTTTAAGCTACAATAAATGCTTGATATAAAATCACATTAGATGGTTCAACTTTATCCAAAAGACGTGCGCTTTCAAAGTTTGCGGAAAAAACTTTTAACTGCACCAAAGAAGGGAAGGTCAGTAAACAAGAACATTACCACTTGTTCATGAAAGAACTCACTAATTATAAGTCAAGACAGATCTCTATCTGTTTAAACATTTCTGTGAAAACCTTCTTTAAAGTACAGTTAATATGCATAATCACGGCTCAAGTTTCAATTTAAGCTGTGCTTTAAATTATGATTTTCAAACTGACAATATTTTATGCAAGCAATTTTAAGTCTACCAAAAAGCTAATAAAGCGGCTAAATGTATGCTGTTTTCTTTATTTCTATTTGATATGTATGTAAGTTAATTTATTCTAATACTTAATAAATAGTATTTATTTTTATTGCTATAGAGACTAATAGGAAAAAAGAAAATGTTATAAATGGCAAATAAGAAAAGGGTAAATTTTAAAAAAGGAGTATATGACCGATAGTAGCTATGAATATAGAATTATTTTATAACAAAACTATACAAGTTAATTGTTCATTTCAGTTAAATGGCATATTCACTTGATGAATGCGTTTATAGCAAACTTGAAAAAAAAAATCAGACCAGTTAGAGCAAAATATCCCCGGATGTGTCGCCTTGTAAACAATACAGCTGTCAGGCATTTTCTTATTAAATATAGGTTATTTAAAAATAGTGATCTTGCAATTGACATGAACCTTTACTTTACATTTGAACTCATTTTAACAATGTTACGTCAGGATCAGTAACACTGTTATATTATCAAAAATGAAAATACCATGAAAACGTTTTACACTGACAGATCAAATGGAGGACTCTTGTGATGGATTCTTGTGCAAATGAAAAAAGCTTGCAGTCAATCAAACTTATAGTGACAAAGTTATGCTCAGGACAAGCCTTTTAAGTATGAAAATTAACAAATGGCAATAACTCAAAAAATCACGAAGTACAGAGTACATGTTTTTAAGAACTGCACTTCTTCTCAATAAGATCCATCGTCCTATGAAGTTTCAAGCCAATAGCTTTTAAAGTAAAGGAGAATTGGCCCGGATAAAAGTAAAGTATTATAAATAACAAAGGGCAATAAATAAAAAAATAAGAAGTGTAGAGTAACAGTTCTTGTGCACTGCTGTGCATTTCAAGTCATGGAAAAAAGCTTGCATACCACTTTTTATATATATTCATGCAGGGCGAATTTTCCTAAACAAAAATCCTATTGGTTTATTGATTCAGAATCTTAATTTTACTTTGAAAGTTTACCATCGAAGAGGCTGGTGATTATATCCCTGCGAATTTTAGTCCGAACAAAAATATTTTATAGTTCAGGCTAAAAGTAACTTAAAACTATTTTCCAATAACTAATGATGTGCACGCACGTGTCAGATATCAATACAACCCAGTGCATAATGTCTTTATCTAGTAAAAGTTACGTACCGATTCAAGGCAGTAAAAATAATACAATTGAGCAGTTGTGAGTGACTATTAACAATTTTGTCAAAAATCAGCTTAAGATAAGTATAACGTATAAAAAAAAAGTATGGACTAAATGTATATCGTACATCCATTCTGCAACTCACTCTCTTATTGTGTCACCTCTACGGATATATAGGGATCACTTCTCCTTCGTCTGTCTATCCGTCCGTCTACCTGTCCGTCACAAAACTTGTCAGTACTACTCCTAAGAAACTACTGGTACAATTTTATCCGAACTTTACAGGAATGTTCAGTACCTATCGTCAGCATTTTCCGGTTCAATGATTTTGTCAGAGTTATTGCCCTTATATAATGTTTATTTTTAGTTTGTCCGGACTACTCCTACCACTACCGCATTTTCAAGGAAACTTTACAGGATTGATTTGTAGCTCAAGTACTTCGCATATTGCGGTAGCTCAGTTGCTTGTACATTCAAAACAGTTTTAAAGTTGAATGATTGTTTGCCACGTAACGGCTATCATTATGCGACACATGTGAACACTGATCGCTCTTGTTTAAATGCAAAATTATTTGACTTTTTAAAAATCATTATGGGATTACATAAAACAAGTTAACTTACAAATTGCGTGGTTACATTTTCCAGATTATTGCGGACATTAGTTTGCATTCTCTATACAAACAAGCACTTGATCAACTTGAATCTTTGTATATACATCTTAAAGCGGAATTGCAGTGCAGAAGAACCGCCACTCTTCCTAATTTTGTAGTTATTGCCCTTCCTTCAATTTTACACTTTGAATTCTGTCCCGGACAAAACTTGAGAACTATAAAAGGTATCAACTTGAAACTTTATAGGTAAATAGATATCACTAAGTAGAAGTGCAATGCAGAAAAAACGTAACCATCTCTTCATTTGTTTTGAAGTTATTGCCCTTGGTTCAATTTTTGCACTTTGAACTTTGTCCAGGAAATAACTTGAGAAATATAAAAGTTATCTACATGAAACTTTGTAGGTAGAAAGTTTTCACTTAGTTGAAGTGCAAAAATCTCAGGGAGTAAGAACGTATTGCCCTTAAAAGAAGTCATGAAACTCCAAATCAAAACTTTAATTTACCTAATTGATGTAGCAGAAATGATTCAAAACCATCTAAAAAAATGTATAGATTACTATATTCTCCGTATGTGCAAACTTATTCACTAAAAAGCATGTTTTCTGACAAGCGCTTGTCGGAGGTATTCGGCATTTAACACACCGTACAATCAAATGGGCAGACAGCTGTTCCAGCGTCCACAGCTGTACCAGTATATACATGTCGGCGCGGGGAATACATTTGACGTACGATAAGTATTCATCTATTTTTAACATATCCGAACTGTGTTCGAATAAATCAATGTTATGGATTCATAGTCAACATCCAGAGAAGCATGCTAACAAATTTCTGGCCCTGTGCAAGCTTTACTTCACATGAATTTTGATTGAAAATAACCACACTATCCGATGAGATGCGGTATTTTTAGTTTGAAGTCACAAAAACTTATATTTTCTCATGTTAATTAATCCTTTTTTCATCCGATTTGTAAACGTCAACATTTTGTCATTAAATATTCCAAACCATACCTTCAAAAAAGCTTTTCTGTTAAAGTTATAAGGTATTTAAGTTTGAGTGTGATCAAAATTTTAGTAACGTCATCAGCTGTTCGCCTCTTTTTAATGATAACATCGACAGCAATTTATCGGCAAGGATGAATAACGCTGAAAGCTGTTCAAAGAGACAATTTTCAGCGCTTTGTGCTACAGTAACTAGGAAAAAGTAAAACATTTTTGTTTATTTAAAATATTACTTTATTCATGATACTTTCTAATTATATTATTTTTATTATTACTTTCTATCATTTGTTGTATCTTAGCTGAGAGGCCTATATTTCCATTTACCGCACTGTATTTCAATATTGATATTGTTCATATGAATGAATGAGTGAGTGAGTGAATGAATGAATGAATGAATGAATGAATGAATGAAATAATTAATTAATTAATAAATGAACAACTGAATGAAAGAACACACGAATTATGCAATATTCGTATATGTTAAAACAAATTGTCTGTAGAAAATATATGAGTTGTAATATTCTAAAAATTACATATTATACATTCATTTTTCTTCCTATGCATGTCCTGTTGTTGTTGTTTTCTGTTTCAGAAGGCCACATTGGAAGTAAGATATATATGATTGTTATTGTATGTTATTAATGTATAACCTTCTTTAAATAAAGATATTATTTTTATTATTATTATTATTATTATTATTATTATTATTATTATTATTATATAAAAAGGTAGCAAGATCTATTAATATGTTTCTGAAATGTTAAATTCAAATAAAGTAAAGGCAAATTTAACGCTTAATACGAATACTCTGTATTATAACTAAATCCATCAAGTGTTATTATAAATAATGGCATATAGAAGACAAGTCCCATGCAGTAAATGGATGTGTAACCCGAGATGTCTGCCATTTAAAATGATTTATTTAAAAAAATAAAAATTTAAATAATTTTTAAGAATGATTATTATTTCTATTGCACTATACATTAAAACAGATTTCAAGGATAAATAACAACATGTTTTTCCATGCACATTCATATCTCGGGTTACTAGCCATTCACTGCATATTATATGCCTTTATTTATAATAATACTTGATGGATGCTTTCATTTACAAGACTGAATATTCATATTATTATAAGCGTCAAATTTGCCTTTGCCTTTTGACTTAAACATTTCATAAACCTATTACAGGAACTCCACTGAGGTTTATAAGCCTAAAAACATGAAATTTTATTTTTTCATATAAAAAAACATGAGCACTAAAACATACATATTAATAAAATATAACCAAGAAATATAGGAGAAATACATTGAAAATCATATGCTTGTGCTATTCTCAGTCCGATTTGAGTGAAAAGCGTTTAAACTCTTTTCAATTTTGGGTCATTTTTTCACTATTATAATATTCTGGAAAAACGGAGCAAGCTAATGATCGGAAATTTTGCATATAAGTTATCAGTATAGATCTACATCAAATGGAGAAATAATCTCAAAAAATTATTTCCAGTCCCGTCATGTCAAAAAACCTTAGTGGAGTCCCTTTAATAGGTTTTGCTACCTTTTTATATTGAAATACAGTGCGGTAAATGGAGATCAAGGTCTCTAACCTAAGATATAACAAATCATAGAAAGTAATAATAAAAATAATATAATCAGAAAGTATCATGAATAAAGTAATATTCTAAATTAACAAAAAAGTTTTACTCTTTCCTAGTTACTGTAGGACAAAAGCGCTGTTGTTAATACATGTAATTGTTTCTTTGAACAGCCTTCAGCGTTATTCGTTCATGCCGATGAATTGCTGTCGATGTTATCATTAAAAAGAGGCGAACAGCTGATGACGTTACTAAAATTTTGATGACACACAAACTTAAATACCTTATAACTTTAACAGAAAAGCTTTTTTGAAGGTATGGTTTGGAATATTTAATGACAAAATGTTGACGTTTACGAATCGTATGAAAAAAGGATTAATTATCATGAGAAAATATAAGTTTTTGTTACTTCAAACTAAAAATACCGCATCTCATCGGATAGTGTGGTTATTTTCAATCAAAATTCATGTGAAGTAAAGCTTGCACAGGGCCAGAAATTTGTTAGCATGCTCCTTTGGATGTTGACTATGAATCCATAACATTGATTTACTCGAATACAGTTGGGATATGTTAAAAATAGATGAATACTTAACGTACGTCAATTGTATTCCCCGCGCCGACATGTATATACTGGTACAGCTGTGGACGCCGGAACAGCTGTCTGCCCATTTGATTGTACGGTGTGTTTAAGTACACTCACAACTAGCAATGTAAGGATTGTAAAGTTATTGTGTCTTTTGGTTCTATTTTTTTACAGTTAGATTTAGTTGAAATACTTGAAATGTTCAATTGATAACATTATTTGTTCACGGTAATGAAATAAATAACACATGGGTTTGTTTGTTTGTTTGTTTGTTGTTTTGGGTTTTACGTCACATCGACACAGTATAGGTCATATCGCGACGTTCCAGCTTTACTGGTGGAGGAAGACCTCAGTTGCCCTTCCGTGCATTATTTCAGGCACAAACGTGCACCTGAGTAGAACCACCGACAATCCGTAATCATGGGTTTGTAGGAAACAATAGAAATATCATCCCTCGCATATAAATTGCTACTGTTAAAAGTATTTTCCTCGAGATGATATTTTTTACTGTTATCCACAAGCCTATGTGTTATTTATATATTCATGCATATCATGTAAAATCAATTTACAGCAGCATCCATTTGTAGTCATTTACTAAAACTAAAATAAACCTGGGACAGAAAATAATTATACGTCCCAGAATAAACATGTTCAAGTATCATTATATACATATATAATCAACATACACGTTACATGAACAACGGTTGTATATAACCGCGTTAATGTCATTTATTTACCTTTCCACATTTCACTTATTTAGCGAGGTAATTTCTTTGTACTGTTACTACAGACGTCAAATAAAGAATATTGGCAAATAAACAAATCGGCTACAACATCTCTAGTTGTGTACCAATTAACATTAATTGCCTTTATTACGATCACAATGTGTTAAAGACATGTGGCGCCGACTTCCACTAATTCAGAATATGTCGACCCGCATCTTTTGTTGTGTTCGACCGAAAAATTGTGATTTTCACTATCTTATTGCCGGAGGGACCAGATATAAGGTGCGAAAGCTCGAGCGATAAATGTTCGAGCGATCCGAGGTAGAACAAATATAATATATTATATAGCTAAGTGTTCTGCCGGGACTGGGCGATGAGTTCGAGCGAAGGGAGGTGTTCGAGCTATCTAAGTTCAAGCGAACGAAGTTTACCTGTTACAGTATAAAGACAGTGTTAGGTCATGCAAATATGATTATCATCAGGATATTTTAAAACAAAAAACATAAAACACAATCTCAATGCAGAAATTAAAACACACTATTTGTTCATTTTCAGTCTGGTAAAACATTTAAATGATTTTTCCAAAATTTCAAGTTTCTCTTTTTAATCAATACATAAAAAGTGTTAACCGGAATAATTACAAATTGTTAAATTTATTTCAGGTACAAAAGTCTATTGTTTTTTTTTCTACTTTTTTTTACTGGTTAACATTTTATCTTTAATATTGATTTTTTTTTATAAACGGCAAATTATTTGACAAACTAAGGTTGTTTGGCCTGTTAGAATTATAACTTTCCTACTTGTCTAATTTTTTAACATTATTAAATATGATGAAAATCAACAAACAAACAACCGACCTTGACATGGTCTCTAATTCAGAAATAGTTTACAGATTTTTGAGTGTTCTTTGTTAATGTTACCTTTGAAACTATTGAAGCTTAGCTTTGGGAAATGTAAGACTTTCAAAAATGCCAATCATAGCAAGTTTGCCTCTATTTGTTTTTATGTTTGGCAAATTATTGAAGAATCACCAGTTTTTTACCCGTGAGAATTGTAGGACTTTTATATTTTTGTACATTTTCTTAAATAAAGAGAAGAAAAGAGAAGAATTTATCACTGGGTACAATAAATACGATGAAAACAAGCAAAATCACACTGCTATTGAGAAATATTTTAGATTTAAATGTTGCTCTTGAACCTATTGAAGTTTACTTGTGAATAATGTAAAAAAAATTAAAAGGCAATTTCTAAATAATTATTTTCATGCCTCCGAGCATATAGTGATAGCACCCTCCCTCCGTCCGTTTGTCTGTCCGAACGATGTTCAGCTAAAACGACAATTTGGTTTTTGTATATATTGCTTGCAATGTATACAGAGTTATAAGCTATATCTATATATGCGTTACAGGTTAAAACTTTACCGAACAACTTCCGGATAATATCCGCTAGAAACTAATTCTTCATTCTACACTATTGTTACATTCCGAGTACAAATAATTAAAATATTGTTTACAAAAATGTTTTAATGCTTTGAAAATTCCAAATTGTTCATTTTCATGAAATAAAAGACTCCTTTAAAGAAAACAAAAAATAACAGATCATTGATAAAATCGTAGTATATACTTCGCATATACGCATGCGCTTGCCAGGATGAATGAATACATCGTAAAATCAAAGGGCTGCATGCTCTGTGGTATTTTTTTTATCTTTCCTGTATATGTTTATTTTTATATACTATAATTCATCTTACGCAGCGACTGCGTTTAGATTTTTTTCTATAACAGTTTGAGATTGATACATTTGGAATTTTGCATGCCTAGAGTTACATCAAAAAATCATTTTTCATTTTTTTTTATGACAGCCACACTTTATCCTTGCATATCGTGGCTACTTCCTTAAAAAAGACACTTCAAAAAAAAGTTGCCTCGACTAGGATTTGAACCTTAGGCCTCTCACACCCTAAACGAGCGCGCTACTTCTGCATTGCGGTGAATTAATACGTATGTAGCTTGAATAAAAAGAAAAACATTATAATTCTAAAATTGAGAATTTCCATTTCGTGTTTGTAGTCCTTATTAATTTCGAGGTATTTTGTTCACGATAAACCTGTTGTTAAACACTGATGAAAATAATTTAGCGAAAATCTTCTCGCCAAAACAGTCCGACATGTATATATTCCACTACTCGACAATCAGATTTATTTGTGTACTACGCTCTGGAGTATTCGGTAATCGACATAGCTAAAAATAGCATTTTCATTGATTAAGCTTTACGGAAATAGTCGAACATTTTTCATTGGGTAAAAAAGATATTCATCCGCGAAATTTGTGATTGTAACCTCATATTTCTACTGACTAATCTAAACTTTTAATGCACTGTAATTCGTTAAATGCCTACATTAAAATTATTCTTTCTTTTAAATTGCTGGTTTTTAAGCAGTTTTGAGTGAGAACTACTTTGCGTTGTTAGGTCTGTGAGGAAATTTTGTGTTAGACCGTGGATGTTAGCTTGTATTTACTGATCTTGCGATCAGAAAATACAAAAAGTAAATTCATCTGTCATTGGCAGTCTCTATATGAACAATAACCGAGGTATATCGTGTGAAAAAGAAACAAGACTTGTTTCCCTTAGCTTCGAGTAAAATCGATATCTCTAATGCTAAACAATGCAAATTTAGCCGTTTTTAAACCGCTAGTTTGGGGCGATTTATTGTCCGATTTTAAAATTTATTACACCAATGAAAAGCTTGTGACCTTAGCTTCGTCTCAGTATATAATTCAACACATTGTTTGACACTGAAGGTATTTAAATCTACGGTTAAACCTACCACCAGACCATTTTACGTGAGATACGCATTTTGTTATCTTTACTCGCAATTCTACTGATAAGAAAAGCCTGTCGTCTGCTTGTTCGGAAACTGTCAATCTTTTCTTTTTGCAACCAGTGTAAATTAGAGAATGATTCTATTCTGTATTTAATGCGATATGAAAGTGTTTTTCGCCAACGTAACGGTCTAGCGTCAAAAACATGGAAAAGCCAAAAAACACATTTTACGGGCGATGAAATAGACATATTTAAAGTAAGAGTAAATTTAAAAGTAAATTTTTCAACCGTCTAAATGAATAGATATAACATTATATTTTTAGCAATGTAATATATCAGTTATATTTTTGTAATAAACATTGTATGAAATTGTTTTTCGGCTATGTACTGCCTAGCGTCAAAAACGCAGAAAAGCCGAAAAACACATTCTACTTGCGATAAAATAGATATATATTTAAAGTAAGTGTTGCTAAATACATTTTTCAACCATTTAAATGAATAACTATTACATAAATTTTATTACCTTTGTAAAATGTCAGTTATATTTTTGTAATAAATACAGTATGAAAAACTTGTGTTTTTTCGGCTATGTAACAGTCAGCGTTAAAAACATGGAAAAGCCGAAAACCACAATGGACGCGCGATTAGAAAGGTATATGAATAAAAATACCAATAAAATTAGACTTTTCAATCGTTTAAATAATTAACTTTTACTTTTTATTTGTTTATAGTAAAAAAAATAATCTAGCAGTCGTTTCATATTTATGCTATATGAACGTACGTAGTTTCAATACAGTAAATAACATATATAGAAAAGCTAATTTATTGCTGATATAATGGCTACACATCATCTAAATCATTACGCAGTATTTATTTTTATTATCTTATTATTTAATTCAGTGGTGAAACTTATAGGCTGGCTCAGGGTGAGCTTTAAGAATTATTGAATGTCGGTCATCCATCTTATTTCAACTGTGGTCTGTCCACATTTAGCATCGTCGGATACCCACGGCCGAACCATTTACATTCAGCAGTTATGTCATGTTAAATGTTTAACAACCATGTGTATCCGACGATGACATTTAGTTTGTGAACACTCTAGTGGTCACACTTTTGACTCAATTATCTCAAATCTTGGTAAGAATGTGTGTAACAGGCTTTGCTCCGAGTTTGAACATGGATCATCTTGATTGAAAATCAGAAGTAGGTCCCAGTAGCCAAAAATATAAAAATGTTTTTAGCACAATATTGTTCAGTGAATGGTCCATTTAAAGTTAAGAAGTTGGTAACACAGCCTGATTATGGAAAAAAAAACTTGTTAACTTGCTGTCCAATATAAATGAATTTCTTGGAAAGGTTGTATATGAAGACTATATGTAACAATTATTGAATAATGAAAATATTACAGTACATTTGAATTGATTTGATTATAGATTTCATTTTTAGTAATAAACGATAAAGTAATTCATTTGAAAATTAATGTGTAGAGATGAAGACAACACACCAGAATATATATATTAATGCATCAAAGTACAGTACATAGATCTGTAACATGGAAAGCTATACAAAAGGATGTAGCATAATTTGGTAATTAAGTCTTGTAGGATGATTCAATTAATTGACTTTGTATAGAGTTCAAGCCAGGTCATGTCTTTTATCAGATAGCATCACTGAAGACTCAATATTACTGTTTCAATATTCTATACTCAGGTGTTTCAAAAATGATATCTTTATTGCTCATCTATCAGCTTGCCTAGCAATACACAGATGGAACATCACATCTTCCTTGTCTCGTTAATAACTTTGGAAGAAAAAGCATTGGTGTGAGTCACTTGTTAGGGACATTGACCTTGGCCAGGAGATGACCCCTATTGTTTTTGAGGTCAGTAGGTTAAAATCAACATGGCCTTGATGACAAAGATGGATTATATTATCAAGCAATGTATACTTCAGTGCTTTCAGTGCTTTGATTTTCTCTTAAATTCTACCTGTACCAATGCATTCATAATTTACACACTTGTGAACCAATTTTGGCTAATCAATATGTGAAATATGAAGACTTTGTGATAAATAGTTATCAAGATAATCAGCGGACCATGTGGTCTAAGGACGAACGGGCTGACCGACAAACAGACCGACCGACATTAGAAAAAAAATATACCTCTCTTCTTCAAAGGGAGAGGACATAATTAAAAAAAAACGATCCTAAAATACGGATCAAAACGGTGGACTGATTGACAAATCAATTCCCATATTCTCTTCCAATTTTAAAGGCAATATAATCTTCATAATATAATATTACATACAAATTATTATACCTGAATATAATCTAAAACTGATGCAAACAGATACATACTGTGTCTGAATTGAATATCACCTTTAGAGCGGAATACTATTTATATCATCACAATTTTCACTCGATTTTGTAAAGGTAGTTTTTTTGAAGCTAGGTTTTTGTTCATTGAATGCCCTTAAACTTATGCATGCAAATGTCTGACGTTGATTCACAAATCACTGTTTAGACAAGGTATATTGTCGGGTGAACAAGCCAATTCAACTTCAGGCTCATCATTCCTCAGATTAAGATATTCAACTCTGAAGGCAATAACCCAAAAAACCTGTAATACATGTACAATTTAACCCTATATTTTATCGAGAGTAACTTCTAAACGAAAAGGCTGAGATAGACAAGCAAGTTATCCATCAATATATGTGATTACATTATATCGGTCAATGCACACCAACTGCCAATAAGACATTTACTTATCTTAAATCTTCAATATTATTCTTTATTTTTCCTAGCCTACGCCTATTTGTTTGTACCAACAGTTCTTTTCAGTATGTGTACCATGGAATCAATTCCATTTGTTATTTAAATGAAAGAAAAAATAAAAACAAGCTACAAATGATATTTGAATCATTGGCTTAAAATTATTCGGCGACAATAATCATTTAAACAGTTTTAGTTTTCTGCTTAGCAAATTTTAAAAATGTCCGAAAAAAATGCTGTAAAACAAGTGAGACTTACCCTGTTCCACGTATTCCCTATGAATCATATGATTTGCAAATGACGTGCATCACTGTTGTCAAACTATTACGCGAAATACTTGAGCAAATTTCATAATGACTTACAATATCGAAAACTATGCAGCCAGCACTGTGTAAACATTGTAGTTAACATAGCAACTATTACATACATGATATAATAGTTGTTTATCAAACGTATGTGATGTCTTTAAAATAGCCATGTTGGAATTCGGGATATAGAGACAATTAGATCAACACAATGATAATTCGTTGATACAAAAATGTTTTTCTTTTCTCCATGTTAGGTTTGTTCTCATCGCTCTTGAGTGGTTTTCTTTTTTTCCAGAATTACAATTTTAATTTGATTCGATTGTACATGTTAAAGTAGATGAAATATTTCTCAACAAATACATATTCTCGATCTAATATAATTGTCACTCTGTTTTTCAGAGCGTTCATATTCTAAACATAGATACGCTTATACACGAGAGTTGATAATAGTGTACATGAACCTTTTACATTGAACTATGACAGTTGTTGTGATATTAGATATGAAAAAGGGAGTGTCGACACAGCCATTGTGTTCATGACTAAAATCTACAGAAACGTAAGTTTTGTTGTTTTTATATATATATATATATATAATTTAAAATTTAAAGGCAAATATAACCATATGATCCTAATATAAATGCTTGTTCTTCTTGTGATATGTTGGGCGCGCTTTATAGTGCAGCCAATATTATGAGGGGTTGTAGAAATAAGTTTGAACGCGACGAAAGAAACTGGTTCCACAGACTCGTGACAACATTATTTGTAGGTTATAATAATTCTTGACACACAACTGGTGTAATAATAAGTGCATCACTGCTGTCATCTTTTTTCAAGAGGTATTTTTCTAATTTCTGGCTTACTGTTGGGTATTTCCAAGATATGTAGAAAGTATGATATAATGAGGTTATAACCTGAAATTAACAGTAATAATGAATGGTCACATTTACGCTCAATGGGCCAAATTTCATTACTTTTTATGCATTTGACAGAAATTTCACTCTTTTTACTTAGACAATAAGTAGAATTAATATGGTAAATTATTTAAGGTCAAAGCTTTTTTATAACAGTGGCGTACCTACCGATACGTCAATACGCACAGGCGTATAAAAAGAAAAAGTTTCGAGAAAAATAAAATTTCAAAATCGATCAACATATTCGTAGCTGCTAATTCTACCGGTATACTTAGGATGTTACCTTATTCGAATATGCGTTACCTTTTTATGCACAATCAAAACTTCAATTATGAATTATATATATATATATATTCTTTATTGTACGTAGTCTAATCTATACATATTTAAACATAGACAAATTTACAACGAGAACAATGTATAACATCATGTCTAAATTCTTTTATTTTCGCCGTCTTTAGATAACAAATTGGCGAGCATGCTTTAATGCTTTATGTGCGTGAGACATTTAACTTCGGAATGAAATAACTTAAATATTTCGAATGGAAATTGAAAGACAAGAGTTAAGAACAAAAATGTGAAAGACAATATTTATTGTCTACAACATTGTAATAATACGCATTAAATAAATATTTTAAGGAAGCTAAATGATCGTGCGATAAGTACTACATTTTAGCTGTGAATACGATATCTTCGTTACACTAGACATTTAAGCTGTTGTGTTGTATAAAAGTCATACAGATCATTCCTTGATTATATCTTCTCACGTTAAGTGAAACAAAAGAAAATAACAAAGAAAAAACTAAAGTTGTTACAAAAGGAAATAAAACCCATCTTGTTTACAAGAGAGATACCTGGCTATGTTTTGTTTTTCTAAAAGCAAATAACTTTTGAACTATTTAAAACAGTGTACACGTTAGACTACGTGCTATTTCTCTTACATTTAATATTTGTACTTGATGTTATTTCATAACTATAGATAACGATAATAGTAGTACAATTAGCTGAAATATCCCCTAAATCCTTAGCTATAGCACATAGCTATATTTGATATATAATTAGGTCTCTGGCGATCCTTCGGACAAAAATCTGCACTCGGCGATGGCCGTGAGGTACGCGGGGTAACGGGCTAGCAGTCTAGCGGACTAACAGTGTGAACTAAGCGGGTTAGCAGTCTAGCAGGCTAACAGTATGAACTGGGCGGGCTAGCAGTCTAGTTGGCTAACAGTGTGAACTAAGCGGGTTAGCAGTCTAGCAGGCTAACAGTATGAACTGGGCGGGATAGCATTCTAGCGGGCTAACAGTGTGAACTGGGCGGGCTAGCAGTCTAGCGGTCTAGCAGTGTGAACTGGGCGGGCTGGCGGGCCAGCGGCCCAGGAGGCTAAACTCTAAACTTAACTGATTAAACATGAACACGTTATGATACATAACCTAGCAGTGTGAAGTGGGCGGGCTAACAGTGTAGCAGGTTAGCAGTGTGAACTGAGCGGTCTGGCGGGCCAGCGGGATAAACTTTAATACTTAATTGAATGAACATAAAAACGTTATGATACATTTCCTAGCGGTTTGAAGTGGGCGGTAACAGTGTATCGGGCTAGCAGTGTGAAATGGGCGGGCTGGCGGGCCAGCGGGCTAAACTTTAATACTTAATTGAATCAACATGAAAACGTTATGTTACATTTCCTAGCGGTGTGAAGTGGGCGGGCTCAATGTAGCGGGATAGTAGTGTAAAATCGGCGGGCTGGAAATCCACACTTAAACCTTATGATACATTTCCTAGCAGTGTGAAGAATTTTATAAGACTAAGTCTTTCGTTCTCATTCTTTTCTTTGAATATATTATATATTTGTATTCTGATTGTATTGTATTATATATATCATGTAAATGTTCGGGAAATAAATATGTTTAAACTAAGTGGGCGGGCTGACAGTGTAGCGGGGTAGCAGTGTGAACTGGGAAGGCTGGCGGGCCAGCGGTATAAACTCTAAAACTTAACTGATTGAACATGAAAACGTTATGATACATTACCTGGCAGTGTGAAGTGGGCGGGCTAACAGTGTAGCGGGATAGCAGTGTGAACTGGGCGAGCTGGCAGGCCAGCGGGCTAAACTTTAATACTTAATTGAATCAACATGAAAACGTTATGATACATATCATAGTAGTGTGAAGTGGGCGGGCTAATAGTGTAGCGAGCTAGCAGTGTGAACTGAGCGGACTAGCGGGCCAGCGGGCTAAACTTTAATACTTAATTGAATGAACATAAAAACGTTATGATACATTTCCTAACGGTGTGAAGTGGACGGGTTAACATTGTAGCGGGATAGCAGTGTGAACTGAGCGGGATGACGGGCCAGCGGGATAAACTTTAATACTTAATTGAATCGACATGCAAACGTTATGAAACATTTCCTAGCAGTGTGAAGTGGACGGGCTAATACTTAATTGAATCCACATTGAAACCTCATTAGACATTTCCTAGCAGTGTGAAGTGGGCGGGCTGACAGTGTAGAGGGCTAGCAGTGTGAACTGGGCGGGCTGGCGGGCCAGCGAACTAAACACTTAAACTTAACTGATTGAATATGAAAACGTTATGATACATTACAAGGCAGTGTTAAGTGGGCGGGCTAACAGTGTAGTGGGCTAGCAGTGTGATATGGGCGGGCTGGCGGGCCAGCGGCTTAACTTTAATACTTAATTGAATCAACATGAAAACGTTATGATACATATCCTAGCAGTGTGAAATTAGCGGGCTAACAGTGTAGCGGGCTAGCAGTGTGAACTGAGTGGGCCAGCGGGCTAAACTTTAATACTTAATTGAATCAACATGAAAACGTAGTGATACATTTCCTAGCAGTGTGAAGTGTGCGGGCTAACAGTGTAGCGGGCTATCAGTGTGAACTGAGAGGGCTGGCGGGCCAGCGGGCTAAACTTTAATACTTAATTGAATCAACACGAAAACGTTATTAAACATTTTCTAGCAGTGTGAAGCGGGCGGGCTAACAGTGTAGCGGGTTAGCAGTGTGAAATGGGCGGGCTGGCGGGCCAGCGGGTTTAACTTTAATACTTAATTGAATCCATATTAAAACCTCATGCAACATTTCCTAGCAGTGTGAAGTGGGCGGGCTGACAGTGTAGCGGGCTAGCAATGTGAACTGGGCGGGCTGGCGGGCCAGCGGGCTAAACTGTCAAACTTAACTGATTCAACATGAAAACGTTATGATACATATATTTCCTAGCAGTGTGAAGTAGGCGGGCTAACAGTGTAGCGGGCTAGCATTATGAACTGGACGGGCTGGCGGGCCAGCGGTCTAAACGTTAATACTTAATTGAATAAACATTAAAACCTTATGATACATTTCCTAGCAGTGTAAGGTCGGCGAGCTTACAATGTAGCGGGATAGCGGTACAAATTCAGCGTCTTAGCAGTCTAGTGGTCTAAATTCCATACTTAATTATTTTAACACTAAAATGTTATGATGCATTTGCTAGCAGTGTAAACTCGGCGGGCTAACAATGCTTGTTTCATATGGTATACACGATCCTTGAGAATGGTCACAAATATGTACACTAAATGTTTTAAAATCAGTATTGATATTCAAATGATGTATTATATACAGAAAAAACGACAATATTAACTGAAACAGAAAAAAAACTGCAACATAAGATTTTAGTAGGGCAATCAAATGAAGAACCTAATGTAGTGAAGCAGAAGATGCACCAGAGGTACATACACAGCTGTATATTTCGTACATGACAGAAGCTTGTCCATAAATATAAGGACATCTAGGAATCTAGCGATTTATTTAGGAGTGGATCTGTGGTCTGGTGGTTAATATATATATATATGTAATCCAGGGGTCTTGAGTTCGATCTCCCGCTCCTCCCTAACATTACCAACATTCTTTCGGATGGGACTTTAAACCGAAGTCCCGTGTATCGGTGCTTTACACCGGGCACATAAAAGATCCAGGTTTGCTTCTGAAATTGGCAAACTTCTGTACTTCCTGCACTATCTTCACAAATCAAATTACGAATGTCAAATTGTGAAAAAAACTCAAAGCGACGGCATACCGATACCGACAGATGTACGATCAGAGTTTCCTCACTATATGGGGATTTTACGTTATACTTTACGTTAACTGTTATACTTCAAGCCCAGCCAATTCAACGTAATTTTAGTGTTCATTCACTTAAGTATTAAAGTTTATCGCGCTGGCCCGCCAGCCCGCCCAGTTCACACTGCTAGCCCGCTACACTGTTAGCCCGCCCACTTCACACTGCCAGGTAATGTATCATAACGTTTTCATGTTCAATCAGTTAAGTTTTAGAGTTTAGCCCGCTGGCCCGCCAGCCCGCCCAGTTCACACTGCTAGCCCGCTACACTGTCAGCCCGCCCACTTCACACTGCTAGGAAATGTATCATGAGGTTTTAATGTGGATTCAATTAAGTATTAAAGTTTAGCCCGCTGGCCCGCCAGCCCGCCCATTTCACACTGCTAGCCCGCTACACTGTTAGCCCGCCCACTTCACACTGCTAGGAAATGTTTCATAACGTTTTCATGTTGATTCAATTAAGTATTAAAGTTTAGCCCGCTGGCCCGCCAGCCCGCCCAGTTCACACTGCTAGCCCGCTACACTGTCAGCCCGCCCACTTCACACTGCTAGGAAATGTATCATGAGGTTTTAATGTGGATTCAATTAAGTATTAAAGTTTAGCCCGCTGGCCCGCCAGCCCGCCCAGTTCACACTGCTAGCCCGCTACACTGTTAGCCCGCCCACTTCACACCGCTAGGAAATGTATCATAACGTTTTCATGTTCATTCAATTAAGTATTAAAGTTTAGCCCGCTGGCCCGCCAGCCCGCCCAGTTCACACTGCTAGCCCGCTACACTGTTAGCCCGCCCACTTCACACTGCTAGGAAATGTTTCATAACGTTTTCATGTTGATTCAATTAAGTATTAAAGTTTAGCCCGCTGGCCCGCCAGCCCGCCCAGTTCACACTGCTAGCCCGCTACACTGTTAGCCCGCCCACTTCACACTGCCAGGTAATGTATCATAACGTTTTCATGTTCAATCAGTTAAGTTTTAGAGTTTAGCCCGCTGGCCCGCCAGCCCGCCCAGTTCACACTGCTAGCCCGCTACACTGTTAGCCCGCCCACTTCACACTGCTAGGAAATGTATCATGAGGTTTAAGTGTGGATTTCCAGCCCGCCCATTTCACACTACTAGCCCGCTACACTTTTAGCCCACCCACTTCACACTGCTAGGAAATGTTTCATAACGCTTTCATGATGATTCTATTAAGTATTAAAGTTTAGCCCGCTGGCCGTTATACCGCTCAGATCACACTGCTAGCACGCTACACTGTTAGCCATCCCACTTCACATCGCTAGGAAATGTATCATAACGTTTTCATGTTCATTCAATTAAGTAGTAAAGTTTAGCCCGCTGGCCCGCCAGCCCGCCCATTTCACACTGCTAGCCGGATACACTGTTACCGCCCACTTCACACTGCCAGGTAATGTATCATAACGTTTTAATGTTCACTCAATTAAGTATTAAAGTTTATCCCGCTGGCCTGCCAGCCCGCCCAGTTCACACTGGTAGCCCGCTACACTGTTAGCCCTCCCACTTCACACTGCTAGAAAATGTTTCATAACGTTTTCATGTTGATTCAATTAAGCATTAAAGTTTAGCCCGCTATACTGTCAGCCCGCCCACTTCACACTGCTAGGAAATGTTTCATGAGGTTTTAGTGTGGATTTCCAGCCCGCCCAATTCACACTACTAGCCCGCTACACTTTCAGCCCGCCCACTTCACACTGCAAGAAAATGTTTCATAATGTTTTCATGTTGATTCAATTAAGTATTAAAGTTTAGCCCGCTGGCCCGCCAGCCCGCCCAGTTCACACTGCTATCCCGCTACACTGTTAGCCCGCCCACTTCACACTGCTAGGAAATGTTTCATAACGTTTTCATGTTGATTCAATTAAGTATTAAAGTTTAGCCCGCTGGCCCGCCAGCCCGCCCAGTTCACACTGCTAGCCCGCTACACTGTTAGCCCGCCCACTTCACACTGCTAGGAAATGTATCATAACGTTTTCATGTTGATTCAATTAAGTATTAAAGTTTAGCCCGCTGGCCCGCCAGCCCGCTCAGTTCACACTGCTAGCCCGCTACACTGTTAGCCCGCCCACTTCACACTGCTAGGATATGTATCATAACGTTTTCATGTTGATTCAATGAAGTAAAATGTAGTAAAGTTTAGCCCGCTGGCCCGCCAGCCTGCCCTGTTCACACTGCTAGCCCGCTACACTGTCAGCCCGCCCACATCACACTGCCAGGTAATGTATCATAACGTTTTCATGTTCACTCAGTTAAGTTTTAGAGTTTAGCCCGCTAGCCCGAAAGCCCGCCCAGTTCACGCTGCTAGCCCGCTACACTGTCAGCCCGCCCATTTCGCACTGCTAGGAAATGTATCATGAGGTTTTAATATGGGGCAGAATTTGGGTATTTATTCGCTGTTTATCTTTCAATTTCTATTTATCTAATTTATATTCGTATTCATTAAATTTTCATCTATAATCATATAATTTAAATTGATTTAAACAAGTTTAATTGCTACTTAAAGTACTTTTTAATTGACAGTTAAACATTTGTATTTTGATACTGCAGAATGTAAGGACTTCTTGTTTAAAACTACGTGATTAAATATTATGTTGCTTCTTCCTTTTCAATTTCAATAATTTAGTTTTAACTTATGATCTTGAACGTCCTTTTTTTTAAGAATACAAAGTGGGTTACTTAACACTGAAATAAAATTGATACGAATGCACCTAGACGAATACGAACTGCAATAACACAATTACGAAATTACAGTTGAAATTTAAATTTATACATCTGGCCGGGAACCAATATTTCCGTACAAGTCCGTAATTTCTGACGGTGTAACCGTTGAAATATTCTCTTCAAAAAAAATCCACGAAATCCAGGGTAGCACTCCACAGTTAATTTCAAGTTCCTGTCGTCAATGTCCTACAAGCAATACGTCTTATAATTCTGATACCAAACTACACAACCTGGAAAAAGAAAACACATTTTTTTTGAAAACATATATGACATAAGATTGCAAATCTGCAAAAAAATCATCCCATCTGCAATAGGCAGGCAGTCAAAAAAGTTGCAATTCATTCCGTTGAAGCCCAAAATCTACAGTGACCCGAGACACAAAACAACACATTTCGTCCCTCTGGCAAAAAATACCTGCAAATATAAAGGCTAAAGGAACACCATTTAGCAACTACCTATCCATGCAAAATATCACAAAGACACTGGTGCTCAACCTTGTAGATTTTTATGCTCCCCGAAATATTTCGGGGGAGCATATAGTCGTCGGGTTGTCTGTCCGTCCCTCAGTCCGTCCATACGTACGTCCCGAATTCGTGTCCGGCACATAACTTTGTTATTTGAAGTCGGATTTTAAAACTATTTCACAGAAATGATCACCATATTGAGACGACGTGTCGCACGCAACATTTGGGTCGCTACCTTGAAAGGTTAAGGTCACAGCATGACCTTGCAGCAAAATCATGTCCGGTCCATAACTTCATTATTTGAAGTTGGATTTTAAAATATTTCACAGAAATGATCACCATATTGAGACGACGTGTCGCGCGCAACATTTGGGTCGCTACCTTGAAAGTCAAGGTCATAGCATGACCTTGCAGCAAAATCGTGTCCGCTCCATAACTTTGTTATTTGAAGTCGGATTTTAAAACTTTTTCACAGAAATGATCACCATATTGAGACGACGTGTCGCGCGCCGCAACATATGGGTCGCTTACTTGAAGGTCAAGGTCACAGCATGACCTTGCAGCAAAATCGTGTCCGGCCCATAACTTCGCTATTTGAAGTCGGATTAGAAAGTATTTCACAGAAATGATCATCATATTAAGATGACATGTCACGCACAACATTTGGGTCGCTACCTTGAAGGTCAAGGTCACAACATGACCTTGCAGCAAAATTGTGTCCGGCCCATAACTTCGCTATTTGAAGTCGGATTTTACAACTATTTCACTGAAATGATCACCACAATGAGACATTGTGTCGCGTACAACATTTGGGTCGCTACCTTGAAGGTCAAGGTCACGGCATGACCTTGCAGCAAAATCGTGTCCGGCCCATAACTTCCGTTACTGGAAGTCGGATTTAACAACTATTTCACAGAGATGATCACCATATTAAATCGACGTGTCGCATGCAACATTTGGGTCGATACCTTGAAGGTCAAGGTCACAGCATGACCTTGCAGCAAAATCATGTCCGGCGCATAACTTCGCTATTTGAAGTCGGATTTTACAACTACTTCACAAAAATGATCACCATATTGAGACAATGTGTCGTGCACAATAATTGGGTTGTTTTTACACTTTGAACTTTGTCTGTGACATACTCAACAAGAGGTATACCTTCCTGTTACCAAAACCTATTCGGGGAGCATCACCCGGGTTTTTCATCTTGTTTGCTACTGCTAAAAGTTTGTACCCCCCCCCCCCCAAAAGCCTTTTTGAAGCCTTAAACAGTGAAAAAATGCCCTATTTAGACCCCAACACTGTTTTTTAATTTGAGAAATGTTGCTAAAAATGTGACCACTTTTCGGCGCGGCCCCCCATCAATATAGTACATCAGGGGGTTGCCAGAAGGGGGATGTGCCCCTTTCTGTTTGGGGGGTTGAAGGGGGCGGTAGTCCCCCTCATCGCCAAGAAAATTTTAGACATGTGACAGGCTAAAAATGGCCTCAGGTCGATCTCAGGGTAACTAGTAACCGACGCTGAAAAGCCTTTTACTCTAGAAGTTGCAGCACTTTGAAAATAGTTTTGATGGAAAAAAACAATGCAAAATAGTGATTTTTCGCAATTTTGAGACGTCCCCCCGTTGCCATGGTAACAGAAAATTTACGATACAGAGGCTCTGGTCCAGTCAACATTTGTGCGAAGTTTCATCAGTATTGAAGCATTTTTCATAGTTTCATAGCAGATTTAACTTGTAACAGGAGGCTTTTCAATGAAAACGGCCATTTTTCACAATAATAATATGCTACATACAAATTTATTTTCAATGTGAATCGAATGGGAATATGAGTTGCACAAATACATTTGTAAGAAACAAATTCGAGAAAGCACATTTTCTTTTAAATAAGAAGAAATAACACATGTTTAAAACAAAAAGTAATTTATTGGTATCTAATATCAAATTAAACGCCCATTTCACACTACTGGCCGGCTACACTGTTAGCCCGCCCACTTCACACTGCTAGAAAATGTTTCATAACGTTTTCATGTTGATTCAGTTAATATTAAAGTTAAGCCCGCAAGCCCGTCAGCCCGCTCAGCTCACACTGCTAGCCCGCTACACTGTTAGCCCGCCCACTTCACACCGCTAGGAAATGTATCATAACGTTTTCATGTTCTTAAAGTTTAGCCCGCTGGCCCGCTGGCCCGCCAGCCCGCTCAGTTCACACTGCTAGCCCGCTACACTGTTAGCTCGCACACTTAACACTGCTAGGATATGTATCATAACGTTTTCATGTTGAATTAGTTAAGTTTTAGAGTTTAGCCCGCTGGTCCGCCAGCCCGCCCAGTTCATACTGCTAGACTGCTAGCCCGCCCAGTTCACACTGTTAGCCCGCTAGACTGCCAGCCCGCCCAGTTCACACTGTTAGCCCGCTAGACTGCTAGCCCGTTACCCGCGTACTTCACGGCCATCACTCAGCGTACACTCATAATAAGCAGAGTTGCGCCCCTGTATAAACTTAAAAAACATTTCAAAACGGACTTTTAACTATTTTGCCGTAAAAGATATAAAATATCTGTTTATGAAATCTTTATATTATTGTAATTTCTATTGGTTACCATGCTCTTATCATATACCGCCAAAGCATGATATAGATTCAAGTAATAAAACAAAATAAGCGCACCGATTGCCTCTATGTCAGACGATTGTCTGTGCAAGTTGACTTTAGTTGACTTTGTCTTATCAAATTTGAAAGGGGCTTCCTTGGACAAAGGTACAAATGCACTTCTAGGATTTTTTATTTGCTTGCTTTTGGACAAAATGTCCCATACGAGCCAGTTGTAACGAGAAAGAAAATCTAGCAACACACTTAAACAATTACATAATTTATAATAAATTACAAATAAAATATGTCTTTATTTTGTCTAATTTCCACAATAATATCACAAAAGTATTTAAATGTACCTCGATACCAACAGAATATAAAATATTACACAAAATCTGGAATTGATCATGGAATCATCTCGTTAACTAATGAGCACTAAGTTATATACCCAAAACACTGTTGAAAATATGTTTAATACTTTGTTTATCATCACACAATAATATTTCTTCTGGCAAAGGAGTGTTTGTTATTTAATATGAGATAACTGTAACCAAAGATAACCTAAACATACCCCATGGGAAAATGTACCCTGACAAACACCAATTGAGATCATTCCAAAACTCTTTATAAAATTCATTTTCTAGAAGCTTCCATCAGATTCTTTATAATCATTGGAAAAAATATTCTAAATATAACTACATGACATCAGTAATGTATAAAATGAAGCAATGCATAACACTTGCCCTCTTCAAGAAAAAGAAATATGAATAAAATAAATATTTGTTTGTTTTTTTATCAATTTTAAAATAATATTCAAGAGAAATTATAAGCGAAAATGCACATACATTAGAAAGTAGCAAACAATATTTAAGTAATGCATAGCGAAGTACATTAATTTTGTATTCTTATCAGAACTGCTTATTACATACTGTAGAAAAGATACACAGCAATTTCAGATTCGAGAAAATGCCACCAGAAATCAAAGTATCTTTCCCTTTTATATGTCTTATACCAGGATAATATTCTTCAAGAAAAAAAACACCTCAATTTAGCAATCTTTGATTTTTTGTTTTTATGCTTATGCAGGGTTATGTCACTGAAGACAACAACAGGCAATTTTTAACAGGTTAGATCAACTTAAAAATGTTAAATAGCAAGAATAAGAGCAATACATACTATTTCTGATGTTCTTTAAAAGTTTTAGAAATATAACAAGCAAAATGATCAACTACACTGTTATCTTGTATCGTGTGGAGGCTATTCGTTGCCAAATATCCAGCCTTGTTGATCTGAGTTGAACAGTCTGAATACGGGCAAAATTCAATTGTATTTCTTTGTATGTAAACTCCTATGTTGCATTCTTGGATTGAGTGTGCCGAGTTAACATTGTAAACATGTTATTCAACAAAATACATTTTGCTAAAAGACAAAACATTAACTGTTTTTTCTGATAGTAACAATACCAAGTGTTCATCATAACATGCAGAATACTCATTTTTCACATATACGCCGACAAAAAAAAGTTACTTTCTTAGCATTACATTGTCAAACCATCATGATTCAGATCAGCATATTCCAGCTTTACGCGTTTTTCAATAGGAGATAAAATAAACTCCGCCCATTTTCCCGCCCACGACATCATCGTAAATTAACGTATTTATCCGCTCATTTTCGGTATTTACCGTCAGCGACAAGGAGCAAACAAGAACACACACCGGCGTAGTTTCTGTTTACCACGCCCTTTATGTGTATAGTTATTTACCAAACATGATTCACTTTCATTATTGCCATTCTATGCCTTTATTCAATCATTACCAGCGGACTTTAAATGATAATAGACATATCGGATGCAAACGTTGAAGATACCACATTTCCTTGGAAGAAAGTATAAAAATAAAAATAACTCACTAGGTTACTTACTGTCTGTGGTTAAATACTTTTCAAGGAAGTAAAAACTATTGATAAGACTATATTAAACGACAGATTACTAAAGGAATTCCAATTTGCATAGGAATGAGTAACATTGACAGTTAAGCTGCTACCTTACCACTTTTCAAGTCAACATTTGATAGAGATTTTGATACCACTAAATACTAATACAGAACAAATTATGGCTGTTGTCTTTCCTAGTAGTAGCATTTACTATTACATTAGTAACCTTAATTCTAGCGTATGACTTGACAAGGAAAAATATTTTAACAATAGAAAAATTAAAACAAAAGTTGTATGTACCCTTTCGTACATCACTTTTTATCTTTACCATACTGCATAAATATATTTTCCAATTTTCCCATTTTTTTCAATAATAATATTTAAATGAGTCCAAAGGTATGTATGTTGATTATCAATTTATGTAAACCTTGTTCATTTTATCTCTAAGACAGCAATCACTTAAAAAAACTTGATAAATATTCAGTGTAGTATTTCAAGTACATAAAAATAATTCTCTGCTTTTGGTCAGATAGACAACAGTTATTGATAGCATGTATACACAGATTTAATAGCTATAATTTATTCAGAACAATGCATAAAAGAAGACCTTAAACTATGCCAGCTTACATATATTTAATAATAAAAGGCAAAATCACATCCCTATGACTCAAAATACCTCCCAATGGAGGTAAACAAAGATGCTAGAATACACTGAATATTTATTTTAAAGATATACTATGCTCAAAGTTGATTTTTAAAAATATAAATAATTGCTACACAGTCTCTTTTTATGTATAAAATAAACATTTTTGGACTTCATTTAAGGTAGATATGATATGTTTACACACTATAGGTGGTCACAATATGAATATATAGTGTCATTAAAAAAACTGGCAGTCTTTTTTAAGAATAGACCAACTATACTTGACCCGTAATAGGGAATGCAGCTTCCCATACATATTTTTTTCATTATTTTATTCAAATAAAACACATTCAGTAAGAATTCCATGGATTTCAATACATTTCAAAGATAAAAATATTTTACCAAAAGATGAGCATAGGATATCTTTAACATTAAAATGGGACAAATTCACAAGTTTTTGGTTATACAACGGAATTATCGATAGTAAACTTTGAATAGTTCCGTTGTTTTACACTTGGTCAACAATTTTGGGGTTTTCTTCCTTTAAAGAAAGAAGGCACATGCTTACTGTTCAGTTCTCTATTCGTGTTGCCAAAAGTGACTTCCATGTATTGCATTCTAGTACCGTTTGTTGAATAAGACAAACGGAAATGAACTAACTATATCGAGGAGAAAAAGTGGTTTGTGTCCTTAAATATGGAAAACATTCCCTTATGTTAATTCACCAACTTTAGTTTTTGCATATTATTATGCTCATTATCAGTATCAACGTTGTTACATTGTTACATTATATCTTAACCAAATTTGCATTACTTAAACTAGCCTGTACTAGTATACGTTTTAACAAAATCAGAGGTTATTCAAAGTCAACTGTTATGCAGTTGATGTATGTGAAATTTATTGGCGATGCCGGTGAACGGCGTCGTCTCTTATGGAATTTTTTTTTTATTTTGGCTTATGGAAGTAGCTGTTATTACAAGCAGTTAATGTCATATTGTATTAATTAGTTTTATTTTGATTCGTAAAAATCAAGTAAACAAATATGTTGTTATATTTGTATTTAATAACTTTATGTAAAAAGCATGTGCATTGTGATATTATTTTCACGAAATTACAGGCTCAGTTCAACAGCTTGTCTTTTAGCTTTATTGGCAATACTAAAGCCCGGATTTCGAATATCGTTGTGGTCTACATTTTTTCAAAATTTTCCTACAAGAAGAACGTTCACCTGTAAATGAGTATTAAGATTGGTAATGGAACTCTTGTAAACGATTATCCTATTTATTTCATCCATATTACGTTTATCTATTGCACAGAATGATGGTTTTTACAAAGTGTGCCAGTGTCCGGATGTTGGAAGCTATCCGCTTTTCTGCAATTACTGCTGCTCATGGCCATCTAACTTTTTCATGAATACTTTACCATAACTTTACATGGCTTAATAAAACTGAGCATGCAACATTTCACAATTTTGCTGTTTAGGGTGTTCTTTTGGGTTTCAGGGTTTCTCTATTTTAAGGGGAAGTAACTCATGTTTACTAAATTATTTGTTCTTTTCTGTCTATCTTAGGTATTACTTACTATTTTTGTTGTATAAAATTTACCAGTTGTAAGGTCATCAAAGGCATAGAGGCCCTGAGGAGTGAATATAATAGATTTTTTTACTGGCTTTATATACCGTTATGATGGATGAGACTTGCATTTAAAATGATTATACAGGTTTTGATTGGTCTACAGGTTATAGGTGTTTATACCAAGTGTTAGCTGGCTAATAATAGTATCTATAATAGAGTTTATACATTATAGTTTTCTTCCTTCTAGATTTAGAATTCCATCCATTAGTACCAATGTTAATGTTAATGTTAGGATTTCATATTTATTTAATGGAAACTGGGAATTGTTAATGTTATGTGCATACATGTATATTTTAGTATATGGATATGATGAGACTTTTAATATTTCTGTATTTAAAGAGTTACAGTTATGACATTATTATTAAAGTGATGGAGGACTTTCATTTAAAGTTATAAATGATAAAACATGTATTGATAAGTATACAGGTTAAAGGTTTATACCAGTGTTAGCTGGCTTATAATAATATACAGTTAAATGAATCTTAGCCTGGGTAATGTGGTTTATCTTCTGAACTTGTGAGATTTGGCAGGTTACATAATGACCTATTCAGAATTGAGGTTAATTAGTGTCCATTACTAGTGATGGCAGGGTCCATGGTGCAATTCCACCGGACAGTTGCATGGCAATATAGATATATATTCCACACTCTCTGTGCTAGTAGGTTATAACTGGTCCTTTAAGGGAAGAAAATGTCCTTAAATTTGGACCAAGCAATATAATTTATAAAGTCTCAAACAATCATATTCTGAATTGTTATTCTATTTTTTTCTAACATGGGCATAGTTTGAAAAGGACAGCTTCTGTCTTATCTATTTGTAATGGAGGGGCACCGGTCTCAACCTCCAGGTCTCCAGAGTCAACCCAACTACAGACTTTTTAGAGTAGATTGTTACTTGCACTTGAATCAATTTGTGCACTAAATTTTATCGTGGGTGATTTGTGCCACATGAAAACCGACAGAATGAATACATGAAAATACAATCTACCACAAAGTGGTTCGTTTGTTGTATTCGCTCGTTTTCGCCCGGTGCCCCCTGATGCAAAATACAAATCAGCCTCCATAAAATTTCTTCAAAGAAAAAAAGTTAGTTTTTTATCTACAAAAAAAATACATTTATGTTCACTTTCAAATTGACCTGGTATAAATAATGGCACAACCAATAAATGTATAAGCTGTTTTTTAGTAAAAATAATTATACAATATATAAATTGTTATTTTGATTAAGACTATGAGTGTGTAAGTTTTTTTTAATTGTTTAATTAAGAATTAATCTACCTCCTTATTAAAACATCTAAAAGTATCCGCCTATTAATTTTCGTCTATTTCCGTGATAATCGCGTTCCAATGTTAAAAAACGTATGGTGTTGTCAACCTGAGAGTGTCAACTGATGCAGTTACATTCTCAACGTCATGATGCACAGCATTAAACGTGTTGTGAACGTTAGATATTGTTTATTTTTCTACATGTCTCAAAGTTAAAGTTATACATTTCTAAATACTGTTTGCAATTTATCTAAGTTGCATGTTTACAGCTTCCATTTTATCAAATCGAGATAATCAAAACGCTAAGTACCAGTGCAGTATGTAACTCTCGGATCGACAAATAGACTTTTACTAATCTGTTTTGTAGAAGCGAAGTTTGCAGTGTCAAGTTTTAAAGGCTGGATTTT
Source organism: Ruditapes philippinarum (assembly GCF_026571515.1). Lineage (NCBI taxonomy): Eukaryota > Metazoa > Mollusca > Bivalvia > Venerida > Veneridae > Ruditapes > Ruditapes philippinarum. The sequence goes on along the minus strand of NW_026858699.1, from coordinate 30,509 downwards.
TGGCAACAATTAGCCTCCATAGTATCGGTACACCCCCTGTACTTGTGTCACTATATATAATTGGCATCTACAGCTAGCCTAAAAGTTTTACTGAAATCTGGTGCAAAGAGGACTGGTCTACTTTTGAGCTTTTTTCTTCTTTTTTGTTTCCAATGGATCTTTTTTTCTATCCAGATATTTATACATCACAACAGCTGTCTTTTGCAACCGTCAAAAATGATAACCACTCAAGACGGTTGAAGGGGACATTGGGGATGTTTTACTTTTTAATTATCCTTCCTGAACAGACTCAATCAAACCGAATCTGTTCTTCCCGTTCATCAGATGATTACGGCATCAATGTAAGCATCACATCCATGAACACCATATATAATCATATTAACAAACGGCCGCTGAGTTTCTATCTGTTCCTATTATTAAGGTAGTCTCATTGTCCGTGCTTTGACATGTGTTCTTTTGTTTTCTGTTTGTTTTGGTTTTGTTTGGTGTTCTGCAAGGTCCCTACCGGTGGATCTGTGTTGCTTTGTCGTGTGGGTTTGCTTTCATTGAACACCGTCGCTCCTTGTTAATCTTATTTTTCATATTTTAGGGTGATAGGCTGTAGATCTGTATTGTTTTATTCCTAGCTCAAACATAACCTGTTGGAAAATAAAAAACATGAAATTTGTTCCTGGACAGATTTTGATTAACCAACATTGTGGAACATTTTAAAAGAAAATAACGAAAACAAAGATCAACAAGGCAAATGCAACGTTCACAGGACGCAGCTCACATGAAAGCGTGTTGAAGCACACTCATTGTGAAGCGATAGACAGAACCTGTCTAAGTTTTAATGAACGCCGCCTTGTTTATCTTCTTTATCATATTTTATGGAATGGATCTAATGTCTCTAATGTATGTAATCTGTAATGAGTCTATTATAACTCTAATTGCGTTTTCCTACCATTTGACAAGACAGTGCATATCCTGTCTGACAAAGCATCCAAGTGTGCTGTTTATCAGAAACCTACCTTCAGGAGGACAAACCCTTAAAGGACAGCGGTTATCAGCGCTCCCGCTATGGCAGGATAGGAAGACGAAAAGGAAGAATGCTAACAATGGCGCGGAACAACATTGTGTGACCCAAACCAACAACCACATGGTTTACTCCGAGTACCAGGTTAAGAACCTGGTACTCGGAGTAATCTTAGCTTTTGACTGAGTGGTCAATCTCTACTCTCTTAAAGACAAGGCCTTGTCTTTGGAAACCATTCCAACTGAGGACTCAAACTTTAAACAGTTACTCTCAAAGTTGGGGATACGACAATATGGACAGACGTGGAGAAGAGGTTAAAACCACCTGGCAGGATGAACACAACCTTATCCTGATAAAAGATCTTGACGACCACCCGAAATCTTACTTCAGAGTCTGGCATACTTCATCTACACAACACCTTTGTTTCTGCACTGAGGATTTTCATAATGATTTGTCAGAGGCCAATGGAGAATCCTAACCGCCTTGATAAAAACATAAGGCTCCAACAAGCAAAAGCCAAATTCCTTAAAACTAAATTCCAGGTCAGCAGAAGCTGGAGAGAGGAAACTGCTTCTCTTAATATGGAAAAGGATGGCAAAAAACCAAACAGTTGAATGATGAAAGTAGAAACGAAAAGACACAGTAACACTGGAAGGGAATAACACTTAGCTGACAGGTAAAAAGGCAGCAAGTACTTTTGCTGACACATAGATGTAAGCAACTTTCCTGTTAGCAAAGGACAACAAAGAGAGTCCGAAAGAGATAAAAGACAGAGGAGAAGGAACACTTCAAATATAGAACCCATGGAAAAAGACCTCACTTCTTTATAAACTACAGGCAGTTCTCAGGCAGCTCATGTCAAGGAAATCACCAGGTTTAGATGGCATAACAAATAAAATTCTCACCCACATGGACTCGTTTCAACCAACTACCTTCTTGAGATCTTCAATCGTAGCTGGAAAGAACGCAATGTCCCACACATATGGAGAGAAGCAATAATAATGATCTCTATCCGAAAACATGGAAAGGATTGCAAGAAACCCTCAATCTACCGTCCAATAAGCTGGACCTGCGCTGTTGGCACGAACATGGAACGGGTTGTGATACCGCAAATGAAGTGGTATCTCGAAACCAACCGTTTACTGGCACACCAGCAAGCTGGCTTTAGGCAGTTCCGCTCAACGGAGGACCAGACTTTCTACCTTGCCCAAGAGATTGAAAATGCCTATCAGGAGAAGAAGGCTAAACTCGTTTTGTGGATAGATCTCCAGAGAGCCTTCAACAAAGTGTTGACAGACGGTCTCCCTGTGAAACTTCTGAGGAGTGGGGTTCAATGAAAGATGTACATCTGGCTCAAATCTAACCTGTACAACAAAAGACAAAAGAGCAATAGTCAGTGTACATGGTCATGCAAGCTTCATGCAAGGCATGGAGTGCCATAAGGCTGAGTTCTATATTCCTTTTTCCTTGTCATTAATGACCTGAAAGCTGACCTACCAAGAGGAATCAAAGCTATCCTCAACACAGACGACCTTGTGCTTTGGTTCACAGAGGAGCATGCCACAACTGCCATATACAGGATTCAACAAGCTGCGGATTACTAACAGCATGGGCAAATGACAGGTGTGTTCAAATGAATACGGTGAAATCCTGCACAACCCTGTTCACACCTAAACAGAAAGCAGGTCCCATACGTTAGAGCAACACAGCGTAAACAGAAGAGGTAACCTACCTAGGAGTGACCTTCGACAAACGGCTAACATGGAAGGCTCATGTAGCACAAACTAAAGACAAAGCACTGAAGAAGCTGGCCATCCTCGGAAAGCTTGCAGGCATAACACATGGGGAGCAAATTAGGGCATACTCAAACTGAATATCAGGGCACTATAAGACCCAACTTGAATATGGATCCTTAGTATGGATGACAACTTCTTAGACAAACCAGCAAGTGCTTGACAAGGTCCTAAGCCAAGCCCTGTGTATGATCACTGGAGCAATGAAGTCCACTCCAATAAAAACTATGAAAGAACTCACCGCTATGCCACTACATGGTCACAGAAGAGATAAAAAAACAAAGAAATGGCGAAATACAAGTACCTGCCAGGGCATCCCATGTAAGAAGGAGCAGATTAATACATGAATCCAAGCGGCTAGTCAAAAATACGGTCAAAGACATTGACCAGCAAACAGGCCTTCCAGTAGGGAGGATCTATCAGTCATGGAAACATGACCTGCTAGACATACCAATTCATCCGGTGAACAGGACAAGATGACCACAAATCCCAAACACAAGTTATGATATGAGTATATAAGGTTTTCCCATAAAAAAGCTGGCACTGCAATGGGTCCCAGCCCACTGCAGGTTCTCTCTAGAAATGGGCAAGCAGACAACCTAGCAAACCTAGGGACCAAAAGAGACCAACCATAGAACACCTTCAGGCATGAGGAGAAACTACACTGATAAACGCACTGTTTAAGCTAAGGAAAGCACATTCAAGATGATTACATATGCTTACCAAAGCTGAACTGGTAGGGGTTGTCAAGCTACGTACTGGCAACAACAGGCTGAACGCACATATGCATGATAAACTAAAGCTGTCCAAATCCCCTAGATGCTCCTGTTCCTTGGAAATGCAGAATAAAACATATAACAACATCTAGAGCATCTACGAAGAGAAGTGTAGCCAGTATGCACCCAACTGGAGGTGAAACTCTACAGGAAATTTTAAGGCCCTCCATGAAGACTGCACGTGTCATCGCTGTGGATGTGGTGACGTTGTAGAAGGGCGAACAACAAGAAGAAAAAACAAGTATGAGAAGATTTGCAGTACTAAGATACATCTGTCTTAAGGCAAGGGCACAAAAAAGACCTGACATTGGAGTTTCCTTAGCCAAGTTTAGTGACAAGGCAGTACCCCTTTGTGTTCCTTCACGTGTTTTTCATGTCTGTTTTGTTACTTGTTATGGATGTTTACATATTTTGTGATGTCTGTCTTGTTTGATTGTCGTTGACGGTTGGTATTTTCTCATTTAATCCCTTTCCCATTTTTTTACCCTCTCTTTTCACCCTTACAGCCGTTATCCCTTTTATTCCCATAAGAGCCCATTTTTGGTTTTATTATTTCACACATTACGTGTCCCTCTCCTTTCGCCGCCATTGTGTCCGCTCTCGGTTTTGGTTTGGTGCTTTCTGGGTTCCCTGCTTAGGTGCGTCGAAGGATAGCGTCCTGTGAACGTTGCCTTTGCCCTTTTTATCTTAATTCTTGTTTTTAAATATTTTTGGTGATATTATTTACGGACGAACAGTTAACGTTTTAGCGAGGATGTCGGGTGGTCGACATTTTCTAATCAAAATTCCATTTTTATATTAACAAACTGGGATTTTAGAAATTTCATTTTCAACAGCGGATGTTTCTAAATTCAAAATTTTACCTTTACATGTTTAAATGTTGAATTCTGCTTAAAGCGGTGTCAGTGGGCGTTAACAATGACCCAATCAAACCGAGCCTGCAACATTTATCATTTTTATCATTTTGGAATTTCTATAGGGATTTCTATTTCGCTCTATTTCACCTTAGGCCTTTTTTAAAAAAAATACTGAAACATCAGGAGAATTTTGTCGTTCCTGCATAAGCTTGTGCTTGAGGGATGTTGTACGTTTTCTTTATCCCTCATGTACACACTCAAACTTTGTTTCCAGATTTTGGATTATATTTTTAGCGTGTTATTACCTTGATCTTTTGAACTTGGTAGATAAAAGTAAGACCGCTATTTTTCTCATTATTAGAGGGATTGACTTAAAAGGAATCCCTTAAGAACATTCTAAACACAAATAATGAATGAATGACCTATAAAAGTGTAACCTTAATCAAAATATGAATTACTTTGCTGAACTTCAAAATTCAAATTTTTACCAATTTCATCTTAAATGTTAAGTACTGTGTAAGCCGGGGCTACCGGGCGTGGACAATAACTTGCACTTTCCATTACCGTTCATGAACAGGCTTAATCAAATATAAAATACAAGATTAACAAGGAAGAGCGGCCTTCAATAAACGCAACCCAACACGACAAAGTTACACAGAACCACCGACAAAAGGCCCAGTAGAATCACAAACAAGACAGGGCTCAAAGCAAAGCACCCTCAAACTAACATAAGCCGTCTAAGATTTTCATGCCATGTTACACGTTGTAAAATTCAATAAAACTATTTTTTGGTCTAATTTTATTTATTAACTCTGGTCTAAAGTTATTTATTAACTCTAATTTAATATTCTATACCATAATACTTATTCAATCCTATTGAATATTTGTTCATCATAAAAATATTTTGTGCGATAATTATCTATATATATGTTCTATATTTGAAAATATATTGTATAATTTAAAATATTTATGTAGTAACACGTGCTAATCACCCTCTTAGTGCCCATCAATTGCTTTTCGGTATCAGACACCATAGCGATGAAGATAATAATATGTTATTCCTGCAAGTTCAAAATTGTAACAAATCTTTAAGAAAATTTGAAAATTACTAACAGCTCTAATGTTCAAACAACGTTTTTAAATTGTTGTTTAAAAGTAGTATATTGATGCTGAGGACAGGAACTGGGCTGGAAACTTCTACATGATGCTTTTCATTCTTTCTTTCTATTTTCTTTCTTTTTTACTTTCTTACCTTTTCTCAAATGTGGAAATGGCCAACTCTCTTATATTGTTAAAACTTGTGGTCCGACCCTTTTTATAAACAACTGTAGCATCCATGTAAATGCTGTAAATTTATTCGTTAATGTATTGTCTTGATATGTTTGCATGTGACATTGAATCTGTTTTAGTATAGAAAGAGAAAAGAAATAAAATATTATTAAATTTTATTAACTCCGCTTCAATTTTTTACGGATCAAGGTACCATTTTAACATTAAGCCTTTCCAAGAAACATGTGACTTTTTACACACTTATAAAGTCTCAATAAGTAGTTTAAGGCGATAATCCAATGGAAGTGTGGAGCGTTTTAACCTAACGCTCCAGTCTATGTAACCTATGTTTTGAGATAACTGTCAGCGTAACTTGGGTGTTTATCTTCCAAAATCACTTTTGGCATATCGCACACTATACATCAAAGTACTGGTTTAAGGCCTAATGAAACGGTATCTGGACGAAATGTGATAATACATTAGAAGCTGTAACCTGTTTACCCAAACTAACTGATGTCGAAATTAAAGTTGTTGTGATAATGTTGATACTTTATGCAAAATATTGCAAAGATTCACGAACATACACCAAAATCCGTAAAAAAATGGCTACCTATCAGTAACGTCATTATGATATTAAACACAAGAAGAGTGCTCTCTGCAAAGGTCAACTGGTTAAATCCAGCAAGGAGGATTAGTGTATGTTCTAAACTTACATCTAGTGGTAAGGTCCCTATGTTATTGTCAAACGTTTAGATGATAAAGCATGTCTAGTAATAAGTTAACCAAAATAAAGCGGAAAAGTTTATCATGTTGACAGGCTTTTACCATATAAAGGTAACAATCCAGCCATATGAATCTCTTGTGCCTAACAGAATTTCTGATAATTGGACAAAATAATCGTTATATTTATAATGTTGGACATTTATCTTTATTACTGTTGACTTTACATTCCTGGAAGTAATATAAAGGTGGTTTTTAGTATGTATTCAATGAAGAATTAACTGTGAATTAAGAAATTAACTGTAATGAGTCGAAATAAGTTTAAGATATGCTAGATAAAATGTGGTCGGGAATTAAGTATCTTACTAAAAGGGGTGGCAGTTTTCTGGATGCACTAATTCGCGAATGAAATGAAGAGTTTTCCGTTAATGAATATATTGCACACAAAGTATAATATTTTGATATGTGTTTATATTGCGATTAATAAGCTTTTAAAAATTAGAAGAAATTATTTCTAATTGATCGACAACGGTGTTAATAAATATTTATGGAATGTAATTTGGCATGGCTCAGTGATATTGTTAATTGTACTTATGCAATCAATACATGACAGTAAGCTTCTATTGAAAAACATTTAATTATTAACTTATTATTGAGAAAAATTGACATTCAATGTAATTTTTATTAAAATCAACTATAATTAATAAAAATAAAGTTGAACAGCTACATATATATTAACTATCAGAAGCAACATTTGAGAACAAAACATGGTAGTCGATTATGTATTAACAAAGACGCGCATTTCAAAAGAGTATCTGACTGAAAAGAGCAGAAAAAAGCACTGTGCAAAAAAAATCTGGAAACAACGTGATCCCTCGGAAGCATTAATCACAACAGAATTACAAGAGAATTGCAGACTCGCTTTGACTTAGTCTGTACATGAGGGATAATGAATACTTGCAACATACCTCACGCCGCCAGCACCGGCTTGAGCGGTACTCAATTCTCGACACTCAATAGTGCTGGCATCAATTATCCCGAAGGACCAGAAAAAGTTCATTCTAAAGAATTCTAAAGAAACTTTATGATGATAAATTTAATGAGAGCTATGGGTTTTATTTATCGGTCTTTCCAAATTAATGATTATCGCAGTCATCACAAAGTCTGACAAGCGACTCAGTTGTTAAACTAAGAACTGTTATGTAAGAAATATAGTTATTATAAAGATCAAGTAAAGGCGGCGTTTGATGAACGTAACCTCCGCACGACCAAGCAACAAGAAACAGCGGAGGAAGACAGAACAACAAGAAGATTACCTACAAGAGTCCGACGAGGCAAGGCAGAAGACGAACAAGCTTAAATGTGGGCCAAGAAGATGGATGGGAAATGTTAAAAAAAACATCTTTAGAAATGTTAAAAAAAACATCTTTATTTGAATTACCTGAATAAACGTAAACATAACTACAACCTGTATTTATGTCTTCAACAAGTGTTTGTGAACAGTTATCTTTTCAAACTTTCAATACAAAACCTGCAAACTCAATAAGTTTAAGTGCTTCAAAGCAGAAAAAATCAATAATTAGCACTTTGAACTGTGATATATTGGCACAACAACCACCATGTGAACAGTAAATTCAAATGACTTGCCTCTGAAGCACACTTTTTTAACGGAAGCAGGCATGTCAATTAAGTGGTCCCCTAAAAATTGCGTGGTCGGTAACTTGTATTTTACAGTGCTGTCGATAAACATACTCAATCAATCTAACCTGCAACATTTACACTTTTGTCATTTGTAGCGTTATTTAGGAATTCAGTTTTTCTCTATATTATAATGACCTACTAATGTGTTGTATGATGAAAGAGTCGACAATAAAAAAACAGTAAAAACGTTCTCAATTAAGTTAATAACTTACAACATATAACATTAATAAAACTTCTTTTCTTTTCATTCAACATAAAGCACTGCTTATCTTCTTATTGTTTTCAACAAATATTGTAAATTTCATTGATGCAGCCATTTTTGGTTCCTATTGTTGTTTACTGTCACAAAACTATTTAGTAAACGATATGTGATTTTTACTTTTAAGTTTTAGGGACCTAAGAACCAATATGTTTTCAAACTTATCAAGCTAGCATAAGATTTAAGTAAATGTCATATACAAATGTGATTTTAAATCCTGTTTACATTCAAACACAATGAGAATATTTTGCTGTTCAATCTTAGATTATGCAAACCCCTACACTTCGAATAGTTTTTCCACGATTGTGGTGGTAGCACTTCATATATTTAGAAGTAGTATAGATCAAAACTATTCTTCTGAAATAATCTATCAGACTAGATATGTAAGCACTGGTCATATTGTTTACGTTTAAGGAACGTTGTCCTGGAAATCCTGTCAGTCGCCGTATTGGAATTCCATTTGAGAACGGCAACCGGTACATATCTGATTTTATCTAGGAACTCACCTTACTCACCAGGCATTCAGTCATTTGTCCCTTAAATTGACGACTCAAGCAAAATTTATTATCTAACAATTCGACGGGTATTTGAGGTATATGAAATTTAACGCTACGTTGAACCTGTATTATATGTTTAATACGGTTATTTTACATATATAGTATAGCATTAGAAGATGTGCAAAGAAAAAATATTAACAAAATAAATATTGAAATTGATATAATAATTGACAAAAATATACGCATTTCTTCTTATTTATGTATGTGTAAGCTGACATTAAAATGATACATTTTTCAGGGTAACAGCCAAACAGAGCGCTTAAATTTAGCGATTATGACTGTGACGTAGACTTTACAGAACGAACAGAACTATGAAATAGACCGCGGAGGACACATTTGACGTTGTGTACATTTTTTCTTCTAAAATTCAGAAGATAAACATGAATTAAACAACCTATGATAAATAGACTGTTCTGCAGTGTTTGTAGCACATTTGATCTTTAAGGCGATTTCTTTATCTTAATTTGACGTTACGTTAAACTTCATTATGGTATGACGTCAAAAATCGTTATCTGTTTGCATACCTATCGATTTCGAACAGCTATAAATTATCGTGTAACTGAGAATTATCTTTTTTCATAAAATTGTAAAAATTGGAGAAAAAAATGTGGAATTATTGCACCTTTCTTGTTCGTTTTTGTGCCCCCACTTTAGGGGGGGGTAGATTTACCCTATGATCTTCATTCCGTCCATAATTTTTGTTTAAAAAAGAAGGAAATCGCATAAACTAACTGGTTTATATGGTAATTTTACTGGTTTATTGGGAAAAATGCCACATACAGATCAAAGAAAAAGCACATAAACCCCAATTGTTGGCACGTCCGTCCGTCCGTTCTCTTTTGTGTCGCACGTAACTCAAAACGTATTTAACCTAGAGTCATGAAACTTGACAGGAATGTTGATCAGAATGTGTAGCTGTCAACCTGGGTATTTTCGTCTGGATTTATTTAGTATTTTAGAGTGATTGCCCTTGACTTAGTATATTTTTTTTTAATTTTCAACTTGTGTCGCATGTTACTCAAAAAGGATTTGACATAGAGTCATGAAACCTTACGGGAATGTTGCTCAGCATATGAAGTTGTCCACCTTGGGCTTTTCTTGTGGATTTATCTAGTATTTGTAGAGTTATTGTCCTTGACTTAGTAAAAACCGTTTTATTATGTTGTGTTATTTGTTCCTTGAGTGCTTGATTTAGAATCAACAAACTTTACAGGAATAATGATCAACATCACTAAAGATCACCATCACTGTGAACCTATGCACCTGGGACTTTGCATGTGGGTAGTATAGATTTGAAATTTTCAACTTGTTCATGCATATCTCAAAAAGTATTTAACTTGTAGGCCTAGACGTTTACAAGTATGTTGGTCAGCATGTGTACTTATGCACCTTGGGGTTTCCTTGTGTATTTATTCAGCGTTTGTAAAATTCTTGCCCTTTACTTAGTAAAAGATTTTTAGTTTTCAACTTGTTGCACATGTAATCCAAAAAATATTTGACCTAGAGTCATAAGATTGACAGAATAGTGGCGTGTGGGGGCACCCATTTCCTATGGACACATTTCTTGTTTGTTCGTTTTTTTTCTTTTCTTTCTTTTTTTTCTTTCTTTCTTTCTTTCTTTCTTTCTTTCTTTCTTTCTTTCTTTCTTCTCTTTCTCAAGGGGGTCATACGATGCGTGCGCATCCTGAAAATTCTGATACCGAGGACACTTTAAGAAACAACAAAAAACGAGTCATGTAAGGAAATTAGAATATGTCTGAATTTAATTTTTTTGCAAAGAAGTTGTCCTTTCTTCTTGTTTTAAGATTTCAAATGCCTTGACACAACTTCCTTTCCGTCAGTATTTTGCGTTGAATGCGATTTGGATTCTGGATACACCCGGCGTTGAAATGTTACAGAAATTGAGAAATTGGCGATTAAACGGAAAGTTTCAGACGACTGGAAGTTATTGTAATGTACAATTAATTTCAAAAATATATTTTCAATCTTTGTTCTTTTTCCTTTGTACGAAAATGTCTTAAGACAAAATATTTTCGGAAAATATACATTATGAAACTGGAACACTCTCAAAAGAAATCAAGATACTGCGTACTCAGTTATGTGTTATTTATGCGTAGCAGTCTATAGCTAATAATGGAATCAAAAAGATAAAACTGACAAAAGAATCCTGTGAAAAATAGTGCACCTTAAATAATGCTTAATATGTACATCCTCAAGAAGGTTTAAATTCAATATATTTTCGCTAAATATGTCATTTGTGTCTCTATCCTGATAAAAGATTCCGTACAATGCATTTAAAAATAACTTACTTTTTAGTCAAATTTAAACTTCATTTAATATGGTTGAAAAAGAAAACAAAAAAACAAAGAACGGTCGCTAAACCTTCCGTTTACACAAATCTTTTGAGAAAAACAAATATTTAAAACGTTGATTAAGTTGTTTGTGCTTATTTAATTTCTTTTTAAGTTCTTCAGCGAAATACAGAGTATTTATTGTCGTGAAATAAAGGCAACGAGCAACGTTGAAATAGCGTTCTTTTTTGACGCACCACACGATGATGGGCGCTGCATTGCGACGTCACGTAAACAACACTCCGGACAAGTGTACGAGTTTAATGGCTGAATGAAATATATTGGTGTCCATGTTTATTTTCTTATTTAGACAATTTCTATCATTTTAGAAAACTTCAAAAAAAGTTGTTTTTCTTTATCAGATAATCCAACATGGCTCTGTAAATGTGTTGGTTTGCAAATATGACTGGAGAAATAAAGTACGGGTATTGTATCTTATTAGGAAATAAATATCAATTCCGACTGCATTGTTGTAGAATAATCTACGGTTTGGCTCAATGCGTAGTAATGTATTACGCAGGCAAAAGGCCTGAGTAATAAAATTACAAAGCATTTGAACGAAAAACCGTGTATTTTATACTTTATCACAAACCTGTACCGCCTTTGCGACTCCGTGAAAATGGTATCGCACGGTCAAGCATTTATTTTGACGTGACATCATTTGCGTTTTTTCTAATACTGCACGTTTGTTTGTAACGCCGCTTTTCATTGGATAAACGTGGCGTTTATATAGTTTAATATACAGGGCTTCTGTCGTTTTATAAAAAATTATACTATTTCCCTAAACAATTATGCTTCTATCGACTAGGGCTATATTTCCAAACAACCGTTTATATAGGGCCTTTTAACCTGAAAAAATAGTTATAACTTATTATATACACAGCAGCAGTCAATTGATGAAAAAATCTTACTTTTGTTTCTCAAAAGAAAGTATGCAGTATAAATCAAAGGGAAGCGTCGTATGCCAGGGATCATGGATTTGAGCCCTTATCGGGTCACGACCATGTTTCTGCATATGACACCAGTACTTGTTGGTTCCAGAAACCGGATTTGAAAGTGATAAATAAAAGCAACAAGAACTTGTTTCTCGATCGAGCTTGAATAAATATATTTAAACCAAATAAATTCGTTATATATATTCCTGATGGGTTTTATGGTCGTATGTGAACGGTTGTTTGCATAATAACCCTCGAGTGGCGGCTTGGTTTATATTTACAAACAAGGGCAAAATAACATATAATACCTTTATAACTGAAAAGTTAATCCTTATTATTGAATTTTTCCAGAATAATTTACTGCTCTCATCAGATTCAGATTAAACATCTTTTTTATAGTAGAACTTGACGGTTATGATACACATTGTTTGAACATGTTCATTCTAAATGACTAAATTTCGACATAAACTGTATATACTAAATATAAGTGTACTATTGAGTTCATCCAAGCAAAAAAGACCACTTTTTAACTGTATTTTATAAAAACATATATTTAATTATGCCAAAACGCTAAAAAAATGTTGTCAATAGACCAGGAACAGAAATTTAATTGTGATAAAATGTTATTGTGATAATATGCCGTTATCTTTATTTTAATATTATACCTGAATGTCGTTCTTTCTCTTTATATTCGTACTTTATTTGAAAGATTTTCCACTATATCATAGTTGTATTCAGAGGACTCTTCATCAACAATTTTGTTATAATACTCAGAAAATAACCATCTGACTACAAAAATTGTAAACAAATTGTAAAAGAATATTCAATTCCGCTACATTTCTTTTCTGTTTTTCTAGGATGTACATTTTAACAATTATTTCCGCAAGGGCACGTAAGATTCGATTTTTTCTAAGTTCGTCCATGATTCCTGCTTTATCCAATCATAAATCATAAATCACAGACTGCTTCGGAGAAAGTGTACGCAGTATCTTAATTTATTTAGAGTGTTCGAAGCATCACAATGTGTATTTTCATTAATAGTCTGTTTTAGGATATTATTCGTAAACAGGAAGAGAGCAAATATTGAAAATATGTTTTTGATATAGATTCTCCTATATACTAACTCTCAGTCTTTGAAACGTTCAGATTAATTGACAATTTCTTAATTTCAACGTCATATGAACGCAGTATCCAGAATCCAAATCGCATCAAGGCGAGGTACTGATGAGAAAGGGAAGAGTTGTGACAATGCATTTAGAATGTTTAAACTAGAAGTAAGGATATCTTCTTTGCAAAGGAAATCAAATTCAATTATATTCTGATTTCCTTACATGACTCGTTTTTATTCAAAATAGCGGTTGACAAAGTGTTCGCGAAATCAGAACTTTCAGGATGCGCAGGCATTGTCTAACCCCCTTCTGACTGTTTTTATGTGCATTTCATCTCCAAACCTCTCACCCAGCTTTACAAAAAATATTGAAAGGAATACTAAATATTTGGTTTCCTTGTGCATATCTTAAGGAATCCGACTTAAACCTATAAATGACCTTTAACTTTATCTTTAATTTCTTATATTTAGATTTTGCTAAAATTCCCATTATTATTTGTAATATTGTTGTGTTCAAACTTTGACATAAGGCCCTTTCTAAGGTACATTTATCTTTGCTCTTTTTGAACATATTAGTATCATTCCTTTTCTTCAGAATGGATGATATAAAAAGAGAACTATTTAGGGACATAGAGAAAGCAATTTTAGGTGGTGGCAAACAGAATAAATCCAGAAAGTCATTTAACCTTCTCTACACGTTAAGCAACACTATGTTTCGAGCAGACGAATTTCATGAAAAGTGTGACGGAAAAGGACCAACGTTGACATTACTATATGGTAGGTTTAATAATTGTTTTGGAGGTTATACAAGTCAAGACTGGAGTTGCGAGTCACATAGGACAAAGCGAGACGAATCTGCTTTCTTGTTCTTTAAAAACAAAAATGCAGAGGCAGAATGCAAAATTTTTCCCATACCAAAGAATAGTGCGGACAATGCTATTGTATGCGATAAAAAGTTTGGACCTACCTTTGGGTACACAAAAAAGGCGATGTTTCGTTATTATGATCTACAGACTTGTTATGAATCAGGAAAGCCAATGTCGCAAGAAGAAAACAATAAGTGGTTTACTCTAAACGGTCAATTACATGTGCCTTATCTTTACAAGCCCAGATCAGATTCGGAGAAAACATCACCAGGTGGGGAAACAACGGGTGATTTTAACGGTGGGACTTTGTCAGTCTTTAGAATGGAAGTGTATCAAGTAATTGGTAAGTCAAGCTTTTTGTGTAGCAAAACTTAATTCATCAATGATTTTATGCCTCCTTCATAAAATTGCTGGGCTATATAGTGTCATTCCGTCATCATCAGTTTTCGTTCATAATATCTTGGCAACACTTGCACATATCAATTCAAATTTGGCGTGTGTATAAATCATACAAAAATGTAGGGAAAGTATGATATTGGTCATGGTCCGATAATTTTTGACATCATTACTCCGCTTGAAGAAAGTTTCAGTTCATTATCTCACAAACAATTGTTCGCAATCAACTCAATATGACATATGGATACGTCAAAGGAATGCACAGGTCAAGTTCGAATTTGACCATGGTTTGTTGATTTTTGGCAGAGATATGCTCCTTTAACTTTGTAAAAAAGAGATGGTTTCAGTTTCCGTCCATTATCTCCCCATCAGTTGTAAACATTCAATTCAAAGTTAAGATATGCACATGTCATAACATAGGTTTGCGCAGGTGAAGTTCGGATTTGGTCATAGTTCAATGATTTTGACAGAGTTATTCCCCTTAAACTTTAAACAAAGGAGAATTTTTGAATTTCAAAATTTCACCAACAGTTATAAACATTCAACTCAAATTAAAATATATTCACATGTCAAATATATGGGCAGATCATGTTCGATATAAGTCATGGTTTGATGAGTTTTGACAGAGTTATGCCCCTTTACCATTGAAAAAAATTCAGTTTCCGCTCATTACCTCCAAAACAGTTTATCACATTCAACTCAATTTTGACATATAGATACGTCAAAGACATGCGCAGATCATCTTCGAATTTGGTCATGGTTTGAATTCTTACAGAGTTATCCCTCTTCAACTTGGAACCTGAACTTTGAAAAAAAAATCTTTCAGTTTCCGTCCATTATCTTACCAACAGTTGTACACATTCAACTCAAATTTGACATACAGATACATAATTGAAATAAGCTGATCAAGTTTGAATTTGGTTATTGTTCAATGATTTTTCCGATTACTCTACTTTTCTTAATGGTCTTATTAATGGGTACCATTTCTTAATAATAGAAAAGGATTTGTTTTCAAAAAATATAGGCAAACGTTTTCATTAAACAGCTTCCGGAATAAGTTTGCATAAATCGGGATTTTCGCAAAGTCAGCTGCCTTTTCTTAAGTAATTATAGAATGAAAAGTATAGTCAAAAATGGGTATAAAGTGAAGCAAAAACTGGTATTTAAAGCAGCACGCCTCCAGATTCATGATAATTTTCATGAAAATTTTGAAAATGTATTCGAATGTGTAATATTGTAGAGTAACCGAAAGGAATCAAATAACACATTATCATTGGCACTTACAAACCACGTATATTACCAAAACGTGGTCAAAATATGCATAAAGAGCCTTTACTGCGTTAGTAACGCAGTATAAATATAGTTTTAAGTACTGAAAAATCAGTCATAATTCGGACATAGTATGTAAAATAGTACTTGAATCTTGAAAATTTTTACCTTTTCTTATATCTAAGTACATTTTTCTCAAGTTTGGTTTTAATGAAATATTTCGACTCATCTGGAGGCATGTAGCTTTAAACACATACCACTAACAATGGTTGCTGGAGAGACAATCAAAAGTGAGTCTCACACTGTTTGTTGTTTTTTATGCCACCGCAACATCTGCGATGCGGTGGCATATAGCGATTCACCTGTGTGTGTGTGTGTGTGTGTGCGTGTGTGTGTGTGTGTGTGTGTGTGTGTGTGTGTGTGCGTGCGTGCGTGCGTGCGTGCGTGTGTGTGTTTGTTTGTTTGTGTGTGTGTGTGTGTTATATAGATTATATAGTGAACTTAATAAATTTTCTTGTGAATAACCCCTAATCCAATTTCAACCAAACTTGGCAGGATTGATCCTTGGGTGAAGGGCTTCCAAAGTTGTTCAAAGAATTTCATTCCTTGCAGAAATCTGGTTGCCATGGCAACCAAAAGAATTATAAGAATAAATTAAAAAAAATCTTCTTGTAAAGACCCAAAAGGCATAGAGCTTAGATATTTTGCATAAGGCATTGTCTGGTAGACGTCTACCAAGATTGTTCAAATTATAGCCCTGGGGTCAAAATCGGCTTGCCCCGGGGGTCATTAATTTTCACTATATGTACATATAGTAAAAACTTAAAATACCTTCTTGTAAAGACCCAAAAAGCCTAGAGCTTAGATATTTTACATAAGGCATTGTCTGGTAGACCCTTACCAAGATTGTTCAAATTATAGCCCTAGGGTCAAAATCGGCCCCGCCCCGGGGGTCATTGATTTTCACTATATGAACATATAGTAAAAACTTAAAATACCTTCTTGTAAAGACCCAAAAGGCCTAGAGCTTAGATATTTTGCATAAGGCATTTTCTGGACCTCTACCCAGATTGTTCAAGTTATAGCATTGGGGTCAAAATCGGCCCCGCCCCGGGGGTCATTGTTTATCCTTATATGTATATACTAAAAACTTATAGTAAAAACTTTAAAAAAAATTCTTCTAGCAATTGACAAATGCTAGAGGTTAGATATTTTGCATGAAACATTGTGAAGTGAACCTCTAGCAAGATTGTTCAAATTATAGCCCTGGGGTCAAAATTGCCTCAGCGTTGGGGGTCATTGATTTTCAATATATCCATACTGTTAGGGGTCATTGATTTTCAATATATACATACTGTAAAAAATCAAAAAATCTTATTGTCTGAAGGTACAAGGCTTAGAGCTTTAATATTTGTTAAATGATATCATCTATAGGTACTCTACCAAAGTTGTTCAAATTTTGCCTCTAGTGTCAAAATTAGCCCCGCCCCGGGGGCCATAGGTTTTCCTTATATGTATATAGTAAAAACTTAAAAAATCATCTTCTCTAAATTTACAAAGGCTAGAGTTAAGATATTTTGCATGAAACATTGTGTAGTGAACCTCTAGCAAGATTGTACAAATTATAGCCCTGGGGTCAAAATTGGCCCCACCCCCAGGGGTCATTGATTTTCACTATGTACATATAGTAAAAAATTAAAAAATCTTCTTGTCTGAAGGTACAAGGCTTAGAGCTTTGATATTTGGTATATAATATCATCTATGGGTCCTCTACTAAAGTTGTTTTAATTATGCCCCTAGTGTTAAAATTGCCCTGCCCCAGAGGCGATAGTTTTCCTTATATGTATAAAGTAAAAACTTGAAAAATCTTCTTCTCTGAATTGACAAAGGCTAGAGGTTAAATATATGGCATGAGACTTTGTGAAGTGAACCATTACCAAGATTGTTCGAATTATAGCCCTGGGGTAAAAATTGCCCCCGCGTCGGGGTCATTGATTTTCAGTATATACATATTGTAAAAAAAATTAAAAAAATATTTTTATCTGAAGGTGCAAGGCATAGAGCTTTGATGTTTGCTATATAATATCATCTATAGGTCCTCTACCAAAGTTGTTCAATTTTTTCCCTTGTGTCAAAATTGGTCCTGCCCAGGGGCAGTGATTCTCATTATGTACACATAGTAAAAACAAAAAATAAAACAAATGTTTTCTGAAATGGGAGAAAGCTACAGTTTAGATACTTGACTTGAAATGTTGTTTGGTGGACCTGTATCAAGATTGTTTTGAATTAAACCCTTGGGTCAACATTTTGCCTTGCCCAAGGGGACAGTGACCTACTTTCTTGTCATTCGATGTACAGCAATGAAATTTTGACCATGTGCACAGTTTTAGTTGTAAAATTGAACTTTGATATCAGGTGACCTAGATTTTGATGATGTGACATACTTTCTTGTCCTTAGATGTACAGCTATGAAATTTGAACCATATGCACAGATTGAGATGTGAAGTGAACTTTGTTATCAGCTGACCTAGATTTTGACAAAGTGTCTTACTGTGTAATGTCCTTTGATGTAGTCAAGAAATTTAGGCTGTGTGAAATATGACCTTCACCACCAAATTCACTAGACTCAAGTGCATTGATATATTCCTACTCTGATCTTTTATTGGATTAACAATAGATTTAACCACTAATCTGATAATAAGAATTAGATAGGTCAGGGACCTATGCATTATGACAATCTTCAATTGTATAGAAACAAAAAAACAACTGTTCCTACACTACTATTAAGTGTTGTATTAATGCGGTGGCATAGCATTTTTCTCAAATGCAATCTTGTTTTTCATTCTCCCACTGGGTTTTCTTACCCCATTGGGTAATCCATTAGGTTTTACTCCCATTCTAGAATGAGGGAGATAAATACAAGTTTGCTTCTTTAAAAAGAAGCATGCGAGAGGTCTTTTTTGCAGCTGTTGAAGATTTGTTAATTTCGAAAATATTTGGAGATATAAAAGACACGTAAATGATTTTTCCTTGTACCGATTTGTTCACTTCGATGTTAATTTTTTATTTAAGTTAAGTCGTTTTTTTTTTTAAAACGGAGCATGCGTTAATAATTTTTGTAGACTGATTCTTATGATTTAATGCATAAAATGCGAAGCATTAGCTTCAATTTGATACGCAAAAATGGATGCCACCAGCAATCATTCTCAACACTGTGGAGAGGTCTGATGACCTCTCCAATAATTGGAGATTTACAAAAAAAATAAAGAATTAACATTTTTGCAAGAAAATCATTGGTGTAGTCTTCAAATACTTGATTGTGTAAATAAAAACGTAAAAAGTAATGTTTAAAAATCTTCCCACTTTCGTTGCAGGGAAAATCCACCCATGGGTGATATCTCTCATTCGGATTATGGGGGGAAGTCCTATGTTGATACATGGAAGAAAATCCCATTTCTGATTATGGGAGAAAATTCCCTTTCCTTACAAATGGAAGAATATTCTATCTATGAGATGTGACGCTGATAACGCATAATACAATATACAATAATAAAGTAAAATTAAAATTACAGATAAAATGCGCGGAAAACGCAATAAAATAATTATAATAATAACTATTATTATTATTATTATTATTATTATTATTATTATTATTATTATTATTAAAATAATAATAAAACAGGCACCGCCATTATATCTTGGAATATGACAGAAATGAAAACAGAAAAGCATCAAATGTAACGAATCAATCAACAAAATCCATTTTTAAAAAAGGATATCAAAAACCTGGGATGTCCTAGATTCGCCAGTCTCCTATTGGATTTTTTCTGTCTCTCCCGGCAAATAGTATAAATGCAAGTGGCAAATGCTAAATGGCAAGTCTCTCCCAGTTTTGGAGTTTATATCTTATTTGATTTCATCATACAAATAAATATAAATTCCGCGGTAAAGGTTGTTTTTTTTCTCGAAAAAGTAGATGTTGATCAATTCGTTTAGTTGTAATAATAACCTAACAGAAAACGAATTATAAATATTACTTATTATAATAAAAAAAATAACAAGCGATTCTAATAATGGAAAATGTATTATTTTTCTATTATTATTGTTATTGTCGGATTAAAAATAGATATTAACAGTAGTTCAGTAAAAATTACATTCAGTGGTCTTAATATGACATAATTATCTTTGTAAGATTTATTGTTTTATTTCATTTACTTAATGCGTTATGTGAAGAGGTCCACAACATTAATTAAAATTGATGTTTTGATCTTATAACAATTTTTAAAATGTAAAAAAAACGTAACGGTTTAAGAATCATTAAATATACTAATAATTAATTGATAATTATTGACATAGATATTTCATCAGTGTCATACAGATTTTAAAGATATTTCAGATAGTGGAGATATTTGATGACTTGCGATTAAGTAATAAGGGGCGATAAACAAGTGTGTCGTTAAGCATGCGTAGCATAAAGTTATTCATGCAGTTATTTTTCTCTCAGTCATTGATAATTAAAGGTGTATTGATTCATCAACACAGACGCGTCACACATATCATGTCAGGATAATTATTGAAAGTGAGAAAAATTGTTTTATTTATAGATTCAAAAAATATATTTATATACCTTGTATTCAAAAAGGAATATGACATTGATACATCTTGTCAAAAACTTTAATCAAAATAAATTAACAAGACAAAAACAATTTTCAAACATCGAAGAATATGTAAAATATGTACTGGAAATGTTTGTGCATATTATATGTAATCATTAAAATATATGCATTCATTTCTTATTGTAAAATTTGACTTAAACTTTATAGAAACAAAATTTCTAATTACCTCCCATTATCTAAATGAAATGTTATTTCGGTAATATCTTTACAAATAATACTTTTTGGAACCTTCAATATTGATTAATCTTCATTTGATCATCATATTTATAATTAAAATAGAGAAAAGCAGAATCCCTAAAGAAAGTTCAACACGGCAAAATTGTAAAATGTTGCAGGCTCGGTTTGATTGAACCTGTTCATGGACCATTAAAACCATTAAAAAGGATCTTAACAATCAAGAAAAAGACAATTCGTCATTTAACATATTAACCTAACAAGCACTATGATTCCCATAATATCCAGTATCGTAAAATATAGTCTGCCTCGCAGTGGAATATCATGGATAAGCCCAAAGTTTTTTTTAGCTGTGTTTATAGTCTTTAAATAATTAACCACTGTAAGCATGATTTCACATATTTATACATTGTACATAACATGTGAAAATTAACAATATCTTAAAAACATACAATCGTATCTCTATCCCTATCAAATGTACAGTTTCATAAAAATAGCGTCTGTCACGCGACTGTATCACGGATACCCTTGAAGTATAACAGCGGGCCGTATGGGCTTTACAACATTAGTCATTATAAGCAAGAAAGCACATGTATCTGTGAGCATGTATTAAAATGACATCAGGCTACCCGAGATAAAACTTTGCATAATATAAAACATTGTTATGACATTTAAATATATCTGGTAATATTTATCTATCCTCATCAAACAACCCTATTAGAGAAATACTACCGTATGTACAATGTCGTAAAATAGTCGTCTGCTAACAACCGATAAAACATGGAAATCTCTGAAATAAACCCTTACTACAAGATACAGGTTGGTCACTTCGGGTCATTAATTGCTGTAATACCCCGAGGCAACAATAAGAAACAAAAATAAAGTATAAGGTGACAGAAATCGGCGCTGCTATTGTTGGGTTTTTTTTTATAATTGAATCATTAAGAATGACTTTATTTAGAAAGTAGGGACAATGTAAAATTGTGTATAAATACGCGCATGTAAACATATCTCTGTCCATTAATCAGTGGTAATTCCTACAAGGAAATGAATATTGCGCATGGCTAATAATTTAAAATAAAAATAAAATTTTAACTAATTTTCAAGGATAAACTTTTATATTAATCCTGGCTATATCTATTATTTTCTTTCTGTCAATCGGGTAGATCGTTTATCCTTTATTACAAAAACAAAATTCATGAAAATATTGGAAAGTTAATGCAATAGAAATTAAGGATAAATGGGATCACACCAAAATCTCGCATTGGCAGGTGCATTTACGCCTAAAATATTAAAATAATCTATATATATTGACTAAAAGTCAAGTAATAAGCACTTTTTATTAGCAAAACGACAATAATTAAATGCAAATGCGGCCATGTATCATACATCCTTCCGGACGATTAAGTCGTCGGTGAACAAACATTTCTCTTTATATTCCTATAGGCAATAACCTATATAAGTTTCCATGATATCAAATAAATTCCGAGTAAACATCTAATTTCAAAACAGTTGAAATTTATGTAAAAAAAACCATCAAATTCCGTACGAAATTTTACGTATGAACAGATTTTAGCATGAATGACACATGGACAGAGGCACATAAGTACAGCATGTTGTCTTGGACTTTTTTATGAATGAATGAAAAGTATATGTACATTTACAGAAATATTTCAGAAGCGATTGGCAGTGGCAATAGACCCTGACCATAGTCTGAAACAAATAGGGAATATATGCAAGAATTGCTATCGGTATATGAAAGTAATGCATGCGATATAAAACATATAATGAATAATACCGCGGTTATCTTTTACTGACACCTTATACTTCTACCATACAAAAATGGTCAGGGGTGGATACAGAACAGGTTTCTCTGGGGACTGACATATGGGTGCAAGATTTTGACAAAACAAAAGAAAAACAATGCAAAAGGCGAAAATTGCGCATGTTTGATGATTGTGCAAGCGAAAGTTGTAATTGATGTCTTTTTTAGTCCATAATATGAGCGGAACTGTACTTTTTCTTATATATTTATATATATCTTATATATAGTTTTTTTTCGCACCTTGTATGCATCAATGTAGTTTTTTTTTTCACAGAGGCTCCAATGGGGGCAGTGGTAACGAACATTCCCAGTAGCAAAAAAAAAATGGTATCAATAAAATAAAATGAATAAACAAATACAATGAAAAATATTAACAAAGATAATTAATGAAATGAAACTTGTTCTCATTTTACAAAATTAGTCTCACACCCTTATTTCGTTATATGCAGACGAGATTTAACGCTTTGTTATTTTTCTGAATATTCATTTATCGATATGAATAAGTGTATTTAGACGTCTTGTACCATGCAAACATATAGATATTTTATAAAATGTAATTGTTTTCCTTAATTGCAATGTTTTAACCTATCTATCAGTAAAGTTTCCAAGAAGTATATCACTATATAACTTTCGCGAAATTAATGAAGTTCGTGAAAAACTTATTTTTCTGCGCCCGGTACTTCTATCAGATATGCATGTGTGTTCCCTGCCCCGGTTTCCAAACCAAAGATATTATTGTTTGTTTCTATTGTTTACGTAATATAATTTCCTTTATTCTGATCTAATTTATCCATATATATCTTAATAAATATCAATATATTTGAAACTTCATTTGTAGTGAAAATCATCCTTTTTATCTGATTTTTAGTTTTTTTCTCGAATAGAACATGTATTTATAGGTTATAATTCCAGGACAATCTTAGATATTTTATAATATTAAATGTTTTCTACGGAAGCTTATCAGGGCCTCCACTTATCTAAAAGTTTCACATCATGTCAACTTGTTTCTTCTCGTTTTGACCAATTACGTGAACTATTTGTCAATGCTAGTAACGTCTTTTCGTCTTACTAAATATTTCAACAAAGTCGTGAATTCACGAAGTTTCGACAGGATTTTTTTTGAAGACACAAAAGCTGCAAGCTAATCGAGAAAAATTCAGCTGCAATGCCTAAAAGCTTCTTATCTTAAATTTATTGAGACATGCAAAAACATCTTATCAATGCAGATAAAAATTAGTCGACTTAGTGCAAAACATTTCTCATCAACTGTAGGCCCTGATAAGCTTCCGTAGTATTCTTTCTTAAATGCAACATTGTCCTCTACCATGCAGTGAAATTTGCATCCAAATATCTTAATAAAAAAAGTTTTTGAGCTATTAATGATGCTCTTGAAAAACTCAACTTTAGTAAGCTGCGTAGGGTATGTATAGCGGGACAGTACGCGTGTTTTCTCGCTCTGGTTTCCCTACCTAAGATATCATTGATTGCCTTTGTTGTCTGATCTAAATTATCCAAATATATCTTAATAAATATCGATATATTATAATATTCAGTTGTAGTGAAAAGCACGAATTTTATCTGTTAAAAGCTTTATCCCAGAAAAAACATGCATTGTTGGACTTTCTTTGGGGATTCTAATTTTCTCTATTTTATCGCCACATCAGCGTTGTTTGTGCCGTGTTGAGTTCGTAAAAAGTCGCCCCGTACATTCAATCAGAGATGTTATATTTCCGATCCTTAAAGATCGTTCAGCACGACATAATTGTTGTGCTTGTGGTAATTAAGTTCTTTCTATTTGGCTTTTTTTCTTGTTGGGTGGTTCCAGTATTCCTCACTTGAATACTGTTGAATCACCCTTAGGATATGTGGCCTGCTTTTTCAATTTGTCTTTTGACTTATCATCTGTGATATGCAGGCTGCATAACCTCTGACCCCCTTTCAAAATTCCATTTTATTTAGTTCCGCCCATTGTTTTCTCGTTTAGGGCACACGCATTCTTTTACTTGGGGACCATATGCTGCTTTTCATGGAATGGCACTCAGTGTCACATTGAAGGTTCCATGATAACCGCCATATGAACACATCTGTGGATGTTTCAAAATTCAAAATTGTACCAGTTCATGTTAAATGTTGAATTCTGCTTAAGCCGGTGCTAGGGGGCGTGGAGGCAGTACCGTCCATGAACAGGCTCAATCAAACCGAGCCTGCAACATTTTCAATTATGTTGTGTTGGACTTTCTTTGGGTATTCTTATTTTCTCTATTTTATACGATATAATCCCAGCACACACTTCGATATATTATAATATTTATTGTTATTTCTCTAATGCAACATTGTCCCCTACCATACAGTGAACTTTAAATCCAAATATCTTAATAAAAAACGTTCTTGGGCGGTTAATGAAGATCGTGAAAAACTAAAGTTAGCTGCGCGCGGTATTTATAGCAATACAGTACGCGTGTTTCCTCGCCCTGGTTTCCCTACCTAAGATATCAAAAGCAATATCTCGAGGAGGGTCTCAAGCAATATTTTGTGGAGGGTCTGAACTGCCTAAAGATGTTAGGCCTAGTTTTTGGATGTACAGTTCTAAATGTCTGCGCGGGTTAACATGATGCTTGCAGTGGAAAAAAACATGTGCTCCACAGTTTCCGGCTGGTTACAGTTTGAATAGTTCCTATCGACTGCAAATGAGTCACCCTGTAGCCTTGAATTATTTAATTTCAGCCGTGTATATATTTCATCAAACTGTCTGTAACGATGATGTGCCAACTTACTGGGTGGTACTTCATTGATGCCTATTTTATTGGTTGCACAATATTTGGTCCCTAATCTTTTTCTCTTTTCTATTACTATTTTGATAATTACACTAATAAGATTATAGAAACATAAGTTAGACACTCGCTCGGTGCACGTTGCAGTCACATTAATACACGTGCCTCCAGTTAGCTTACGGAACGTCGATGGTTCTAGTCAGATGTGGATACGGGCCTAAAATAATGCCCGGAAGACCACCCGATGTCTGCGGAAGTCGCCATGTGACCTTTACTGTATTGGTGCGACGTAAAAACGCAACCAAACAAACACACACCCAAAGTTCTCACAAATTATAAACAATTAGAAAATTATAGCCAATTTCCAGTATTTTTGGTCATTAGGCAAATCACGAAAAGTGAATGGTCACTCACAAACTTTTCATGGCATTTGATGATTAAAATTGAAGTGATTCGAAAGACAATGGAGCACTACAAATCTGATTAAAATACTGAAATTAATGAAGGCATATGCCTCAAGACAGCACATTATTGAATCTGTTCATGGACGGTTCTGGGAAGTACCGCCAACTCCCTAGCACCGGCCTTCGCGGTATTTAGCTTTTAACATAAAATGGTAATTTTCTAATAAAGAAAGAAACTTTCTTGTGGCATTTTAATTATATTACTGTACTGATGTACAACTATATGTGACGCATTAACATAATGCATTTATCTAAATGAAAAACCATGGTCCTAAAGCACCTGTCCTTCGTTTTCAGTGCTTTCAGCGTTTTCATCTATCATAGTGATAAATTACGATACCATTTTGTTTTGAATCACTGCAGCTTTTGTAGTTAACCATCCTATTGCAAAACAGGTTTCAGATAGGATATTAAATGCTTAATTACATATATTTTTAACGAAAATAGTTGCTTATTTGCTCTAATAGATCTTTGGAAATTGTGATAACGATATCATGACGGGTCATGAAATTTCCAGAACTAAATCACATTTTCAGAAAAATCTACAAATACATTGCAAAAGACAATAATAACATCTGAAAAGATGCTACTAAAGGGGATTTGATTTTGGAACTAGATTGTGGTAGAGGTTTTAATTGTTTAACCGTCCTCCCTGATATGTTCTATTTACGAGGGATGTCCGGAAAGTTCACATACATCTTCATTTTTTATTGTATAACAATACAGACGCTGTACAAATTTTGCCAGCATAAATATACATATCTAGCGAACACATTTATCAAAAATTAGCGAACTGTGACTTACGTTTTAACAGTATTTACATACAACATATATACATCGTCATGGAGCACTTTGACAACGTTAAAGGCGTCAAATTAACTTCATGTTCAATTTCTTCCGATTTCAATAGCCATGGTACCTGTCTGGCGGATACTTAATACATGTCATGTTCCTTTGCTATTCCTTCATGAATTTTATATTTAAAATTATTATTTAAAACAAAGATGTCACAAAATTATTATTTAAAACAAAGATGTCACTGGTTCCCACACAGTGTGTGAGATGTCTGTCTTTTTCAAAATTGTAACGCAATCTACGACATTTTCGACCATGCTACTTTTGGTCGTCTGGAGCGTTTCTTATACAATATCATGTCATCACCGCTTCTTTATCTTGTTTGACATTTTAACACATGTTTCCTTTAATATTTTATGGATGATTTTGTTTTTAAAGTAAAGATTAAAATCTCGATCAGTTGGCGCTATATTAGCGTCGCTATGAAGTTAAATATCATAACGTTGCTCCGTCCGTGAATTTGACGTCATTTTTGCAACACAAAATTTACGCACCTTCATTGCCTATAATCGTTGTTAAGCAAAATATTCAATCATCATATTGATATGACTGCTTATAATAATTTCATAGCCTTGTCTACGAACTTTCCGGACATCCCTCATATATCTCTTCCATTGGGCAAAGTATTAAAATGTAAATTAACATAATATTCTTATATATAATATTAAAAAAATAAGCAACAACGGTGGTGCTCGCGTGATTCTCTTTGTGAATGTTTACCTGCGTGTACAATTAAATTAAATAAGAAGTTATCACAGTAACGCAATAAATAAATTAATTAATAAATAAATAAATAAAATTAAAAATAAATAGAATGAATGTATGACTGAAAGGATCAATAAATAAATAAAGTAATTAAATAATTAATTAATAATACATAAATGAATATATAAATAGTAAAATAAATAAAAAATAAGTAAATGAATAAAATAATAAAGAAATGAATAAATAATCGGACTTTTTTCATTTAAAAAAGGTCGGAACCGAATGTATACTTATAAAAGGTTTGAATCATAAACTTCCGATCCAATTTGTTAAACAAAGAAGAAGAATTTTCCCGTTATGTTATTCTCCCATTACACTCTAATGGGGTATTTCACCAATTACGCTGTAA
Organism: Ruditapes philippinarum; assembly: GCF_026571515.1. NCBI lineage: Eukaryota > Metazoa > Mollusca > Bivalvia > Venerida > Veneridae > Ruditapes > Ruditapes philippinarum. The sequence continues at coordinate 2,758 of NW_026858699.1, read as the reverse complement.
TCGGGGGTTTTCTCCCATTTTAATTTTGGGATATATCTCCCATTTCCTTTATAGGTTAATTCCGCTAATGGGAGAATTATTTTTCCTCGAAAGTTTATTATTAGTATGATATATTCAACACATGTAAAGATATTTAGAAAAAAAAATGTTTTTCCTTCTGCGGGTTTATTCTGCCATTTTATGAAAATGGGGTTCACACCCCACTGGAGCCCCCATGGAACACGTAAACCCAAATATGAGAATGGAAAAACCCAGGAGAGGCCACACTTTGAACGCTTACCCAGTGTTTAATTATTGTGCTATCTAAGAAAACGGTCAAAAATCGTCTATTTTTATCTAAATTACTGTTTGATTTAATTTTTTGGGAACTATATTTAAAAGGGTAGCTGAGTTTGCGAAAATTCCGGATTTGCAAACTTATTCCGGAGACTGTTTACATTTAATTATGCAAAGTGGATTTTTATTAGCTCCCAAACAAAGTTTAAGGGGGTTATACTGGAATCAGCTTGTCCGTCCGGGCATCCGGCCAACCGTCGGGTTTTTTTTTGCACGCCCAATAACTCAAGAATCCTTAGACCCACGGTCTTCATATTTGGTATTTAAATTTGGCCTTGACTAAATAAAGCGTGCCCGCCTAATAACTTAAGAGTCCTTTGACCCAAAGTCTTTATATTTGGCATGAAGGTTAGTCATTAGATGACCCCTATCGATTTTAAGGACTATGGGTCAAAGTCAAGGTAACTTGGGCCTTAAAATTAAAAAAACTTGTCCGCCCAATAACCTAAGAAACCTACAATCTTCATATTTGGCATAAAGGCTTGTCATGACCATTTAATGACCCCTATTGATTATGAGGTAATTGGTTCAAAGTCAAGGTCCACAGGGACATTAAGTTCAAAAAGCTTGTCCGCTAAATTGGTTGGGGATGCTTTGGTCAACAGTCTGCATTATTGGTATTGTTGATGGTTATGCCTAGTAGATGACCCCTATTGATTTCGAGGAAAGTTGGTCACAGGCCTTGACTTAAAAGAATTGTTCGCCCAATAAATAACTTAACCCTACTGATTTTGATGTCACTGGGTCAAAGGTCAGGGTCACAGGGGCCTTGACTTTAAAAGCTTGACTTTAAAAGAATCCTTTGACCTACAGTCTTCATATTTGACATGGCAGTTGATCATGGCTATTTAGTGACCCTTATTGATATTGAGGTCACTGTGTTATAGATCAAGGTCATAAAGGCCTTAATTCAAAAAGCTTGTCCACTCAATTGCTTAATAATACTTTGGTCAACAGTCTTTATATTGGGTATTGAGGTTGGTAATGACTAGTAGATGATATTGATTTTCAAGTGACTGTGTCAACGGTCAAGGTCACTGTGGCTTTTACTACAATCAGCTTGTCTGCTCAAATGCTTAAGAATACCTGTCCATAGTGTATTGATTTTGACATTTTTTCATTTGAAGTTTATAATTATGTTTTCATATATTCAATGTGAAACATTCCCCTGGCAAAGCTGGGGGATGGGGTTTTCAAGTCATGCAGTAGCAGTTTCAGTTTTCAGGTCAGTAGGTCAAAAGTAAAGGTCGCTTTGATCTTTGCAACTAAAACATGTAGAATATAAACTTAGCAATGCACTGGCTAATTACCCTCAGATTTTGCAGAGCGGTTGTCCTTGAACCCTAAATGACCACTGTTGATTCTGACAAAGTGGTATGCGTGGGATATTCACGCCACGACGGTGGCAGTCCTAGTTTAATTTAAAGTCCTTGGCTAATACAGAAATGAGTAGTGGAAAACTTTTAGAAAATGTCCAAAGAGCAACATATCTACTTAACAGTAGATACTTACATGAAATAGCTAATTCTAATTGAGAGTCACATGTCTTAAATATCTAAGTCTCTATTCTATTATGGCGATGTTATTTTTCCGAAATCGGGCACTTGCCACTTTATGTTTTCATTTTTATCTTAAAGAATCTTGAAATATAATCATCTTGCCAAACCAAACACATACATGTTTATTCTTACAGATGATAGACTGAAAGAGCCTTGGAGGAAAGCTTGTCAGGTAAATGTTACGTAATATTGATACGAATTGCGATAAAAATGACATTTTGTTGTTCAATCAAACATATTCATTTTTAATACATTTGGTTGTAATAAAGCCTATGAAATAATGAATTGATTGCTTAAATCAATACGAAAAATTAGCATAGTTAATGTATGACTTTTATAAATCTATAATCGACGCAATTATAATCATACTAACAGTAACACATTTTCTTATGTCTTGAATAGATTTCTTCAATTTATTTTAAGTGGCTTTCAATGCCTCTCATTTTAGTTAATCCGGAATGAATTAGACGTTTAAAGTGACAATATGTTTATTTCTACATTGTAAAGTTGAGCTGAAATGTTTATACCTTTCAAAAGTTTAACTTTACAATGGTGCTGACCAACAGTTGAAATTGGTAAATGTTAAGAAAAAACTATAAATCAGCCTAACCCCAGTGTTTTTTTTGTTAATTGCACGTTATCTTTAGGTCATTATTTAAGATCTTGGGCATAAAATTATTAAATTGTCCAATTGTCATGGTGGAATTCATCTATTGCGAAATCTATTATTCTCTTAAAGCACATTATTCCCAAGAAACGAATACAAATTTTATTTCTTTAGAAAGAGCAATATGAATTTTAATGTTTAATAATAATTTCATTGTTACTTGAAAAAAGTAGCGTTAAATAGAAATAATTTGCTT
>NW_026858698.1:0-17215 GCF_026571515.1 Ruditapes philippinarum | reverse complement strand
CACACTGCCAACAGTATTGAAATACTTAATAATCAAATCTTGTCACAAACATCAAAACAACCAATGTTTTGAAATTCAAACAATGCCTTTACTCAAAATAGCGTTGAGGAAAATAAAAATTACTTACTTGTTATATTCAGTCAAAATGCTACGTAATGTTTCTTAATAAGGAAAAAACATTGTCATGAAGATTTTAAATTACATTGCAGTCATAATTAGAACAAATGAAACTTGACGGTAAAATTATCTTGGAAGTTGTTTTAATCAATTGTTTATATTTTAAATGAAACAAATGGAAGTATAAGGAAGATATTCTTCCCGTTTATAAGTATTATTTAACTTTCCTGCATTGTACGAAAACGTTAAAGGGTCTCCATTTAGTGCCCTCATGAAGTGTAAGACGACTAAATTTTGTTGGATTTGATCACATGTCATATATAAGATGTCTTAAAAGTTGTTCAAAGACTTTAATTCCATGCCGAACTCTGGTTTCCATGGCAACCGAAAGGGAAAACTTTAAATATCTTCTTAAAAAACACTAAGGAGCTAGAGTTTAAATATTTAGCATGAAACATCTTCTAGTGAGTGTCTACCAAGTTTGTTCAAATAAAATCCCTGGGGTCAAAATTGGTCCCGGCCCAGGGGGTCATTGATTTTTTTATATGTATATAGTAAAAACTTGGCCCCGCCCCCGGAGGAGGGTTTGCGCATTGATTTTCCTTATATGTATATTGTGCAAACAAAAAAACAAATCTTCTTTTTTAAAAACCCAAATAGCTAAAGCTATTCATATTTGGCATGAAACATATTCTAGTGAGTGTCTACCAAGTTTGATTAAAAAAACCATGGAGTCAAAATTGGTACGTCCCGGGAGGTCATTCATTTTCCTTATATGTATATAGTAAAAACATTTAAAAAATCTTGTTTTTAAAACCCTAATGAGCTGGAGCTTATAATTATATTTAGCATGAAACATCTTCAAGTATGTGTCTACCAAGTTTGTCAAAAAAAAACAACAACAAAAAAACAACAACAACAAAAAACCTGGGGTCAAAAATGGCCCCGCTACGAAGGGGTCATTGATTTTCCTTATATGTATATACATGCAGAAAAATAAAAAAAACAAAATCTTCTTTTAAAAACCCAATTAGCTAGAGCTTTGATATTAAGCATGAAACATCTTCTAGTGAGTGTCTACCAAGTTTGTTCAAATAAAGCCCTGGAGTCACATTTGGCCCCTCCATAGGGGGTCATTGATTTTCCTTACATGTACACATCTTTTGCAACTTTTGTTTTTCCTTAACAATAATAATCAGTAATGTTTTTAAATTATATTTTTCATTCATAAAAGACAAAGGCGAAGTTCAGGTTTAAAGAATGTATTTAGGTATATGTGTACCATGGATCACTTGAATCACATATCAAATTTACAAAGCACATATAATTGAATTATCAGTGTGTGACATTCATAAGTCATCATTTACAATCAAAATGATTTTGTTAGTCAACCTGCATATACAATTATAATCATTCAAATATAATATTCTCCATAAAGCCTTACTTGTAGTATAATCTTCAAGACTGGCCCAAGATTTAGCCTTTCCTGAGATTCAATGAGTCTCAGGCAAAGACATCATCAATAATATATACCATAACAACATAAATGTTAATCAACTTATAGTACACAAATATGGAGGCTATTCGTTGCTAAAATAAAATAACACAAATATCAGTCATTCTAAATTATAGGGACATAATATAGAAAGAAAGAAGACACAGTTATATGTATATTGTTTTATCAGATTTGTAATTGTGTTTTTGTTTATAATTTTGCTACTGCTGCCACTGCTACTGCTTCACGTTTCACGATTTTTAATTTTGCTACTGCTGCGCTACTGCTACTGCCAACTTCATGTTTTATAATTTTACTACTGCTACTGCTGTGCCACTGCTTCTGCCAATTTCACGTTTTATAATTTTGCTACTGCTACTGCTGAGCTACTGCTACTGCCAATTTCAAGTTTTATCATTTTGCTACTGCTCTGCTACTGCTGTACTACTGCTACTGCCAATTTCACGTTTTATAATTTTGCTACTGCTATTGATTTGCTACTGCTACTGCCAATTTCACGTTTCATAATTTTGCTACTGCTACTGCTGTGCCACTGCTACTGCCAATTTCACTTTTTATAATTTTGCTACTGCTACTACTGTGCCACTGCTACTGCCAATTTCAATTTTTATAATTTTGCTACTGCTACTGATGTGCCACTGCTACTGACAATTTCACGTTTTATAGTTTTGCTATTTTGCTACTGCTGCGCTACTGCTACTGCTGTGCTACTGCTACTGCCATTTACATTTTATAATTTTGCTATTCTGTGCTACTGCTCCTGCTAATTTCACGTTTTATCATTTTGCTACTGCTACTGCTGTCCTACTGCTACTGCCAACTTCACGTTTTATAATTTTGCTACTGCTACTGCTCTCCTACTCTACTAGCTGCCACTGCTAACTTCACGTTTCCTACTGCTGCTACTGCCTACTTCCCATACATCTTACAAAATCATTACAAAAATAAAAGCGTAATCACAAGTGTCTGTTTTATTACAATTGCTACCGACTAAATTCTAAAATGAAGCAAGATATATCTTTACACAGCTCTGTCTCAAAGATTATTAACCTGTCCCGTTATCTGTTTTGGCTCCATCATTTCACGGTTCATTTCACGCTCCGCCATCTCTCTTCGCGCGGGCTCTGGTCACGTGATACTAAATTTAGACAACATCGCATCTGGACAAGGATAACACGATTAATGTATTTATTGCAGTTTAAGAGTTATAATTGTCCGAGGTATAACATAGTTAGCACGAATATTTCGTGCTCGCCGGTATTGATATGGATACATAATTGAAATGCGGGTAAATCGCCACTTGCATTGAACACATCGTATACCACCCGCCCACCCCTAAGCAATGTTTTTATTAAACCATGTTTTCGCATCCATTGATTGGTTGTTAGCGAAAAAGTGTTTGTTTGTTTGAATCAACTTGTAAATAATCGATATAATAGTTTATTCCGCAGGTTGTGAGCTTCCATGATTGCATGTCCAGAGATTATGATATATGGATCCATCCAACTCACAGAAATACCAGTTATTATTCCCTGCGGTCTGGAGACCGCAGGGTATTGGTACGCGTTTAACTTTTGAGGCATGGAGGAGCACGTGACCTGTCTTCGGTACATGGAGGAGCATGTGATCTATAAACCGTACATGATTGGTTAATTGACCTTTTCGAAAACCTAGCTAAATACCGTTTGCCGGTACGTTACGGATTTACCTCTAGGGAATTAGTCCGAATTACACCTAATTAAGAACAAAAAACTATTACATACGTGATATTTCTAATTTTCTATAATTATTTTACCGTTTAAGGTGGAAAAACTTGAATGATGTGTTTGAAAATTATCAATGTTTCTTTAATATCTCTCTCAAATTTTACAAACAATAAATTGTTTATACTGAACATCTACAAAATTAAAATATTCGTAGTAGCATCTGCCATAATAAATATAGATATTTTCTGCTTGAACTTGTGTGTTTACTTTATTTTTATTTTATTTTTGCTCGGAATTATTCATTAAATGGTATGCCTATTTAATCATTTTCTAAAAAGAAATAATTCTTTTATGTTCGATCTTCTCCGGTTTTCAACGGTCACCAGTTTCCAAAGACCTTCTTCTATATTGATCGATTATTGTCAATTATATTCCTGATACAAATGTTGAAAATAGTTAAATGAAATATCTTTATATCATTAAAACATTAAAAATGTTCCCCGCAGGAAACCATTTTACTTGTTTGCATTGATTTGTATACAACGATATTGAAACAATGCTAAGGCCTTTATCCTACTTGAGTGTTGTTGTTTATTCTGCCTAAGACTGAAGGTTTCACAACTCTTATTAGGTGATAAATAATTTATTTTCGGTTAAGCAGAGCGAATTAGAAAATAATCTGACATAATGAGACGGTATTTACACAAGTCACCGAACCTTGACAAAATAGAATTACACTTTGACAAAAAGATATTTTTAGACAAAACATCACCACCTTTCGACAAGATGATATTACTATTTGCCATAATAAGACGAATCTAGACAAGTTAAATCTGCATTATGCTAGCGTGACAGTTAGACATACTAAAATAGCGTTTTAACAGTCTATAATCATAGTTTGTAAAGATACCACCATTATTTCATGAACATAATAAAACGGTGTTTAAGCAGGTTAATATAAAGTTTGGGCAAAATAGCATGGCGATCTGAGAAAATAAGGCAGTGTTTAGACACGTCAATACCATCTTTCGACAAGTCAACAATAATGTTTGACATAATAAAATAACGTTTACACAAACAAACATAATTTATTGGCAAGCCAACACTAGTATTTTACATAATAAGTATATTTTTAGACAGGATAACAACAGTTTTAAACACGAAAGTATGACGTTTTGGCACAACAAGACAGAATAACACCCACCCATACAAAGCAAATAACAGGAAAATACCCACACAAGTCGATATAAAGGTTGAACAAGATATCACTTCTAGCCGACATGATAAGACATGAGTTTGACAAGTTGGCACCAAGTTCCGACATGATAACACTACTGTTTGACATAATAAAACAATTTCTAGCCAATTTATTACCACAGTTGGACAAGATATCATGCTATTTTGATATAAAAGACATTCTTTAGGCAAGATAACACCGAATTTGAACACCATGACATGAAAGTCTGACAAAATGTGACGGCGTTTAGACAAGACAATACCACATTTGGACAAAACAAAACGACAGGATTACATAATGCAACAGTATACTGATTCACATAATGGGACAATTTCAAGACAATTCAACACCACATTTAAACAAGGCTGTATTTAGACATGTTGAAATCTTAATTTGAAAAGATGGCGTGCATGTTAGACATATGAGCCGTGTCACGACAAAACCAACATAGTGCGTTTGCGACCAGCATGGATCCAGACCAGCCTGCGCATCCGCGCAGTCTGATCAGAATCCATGCTGTTCGCTATCAGTTTCTCTACTTGCAATAGGGTTGGTAAGCGAACATTATGGATCCTGATCAGACTGCGCGGATGCGCAGGCTGGTCTGGATCCATGCTGGTCGCAAACCCATTATGTTGGTTTTGTCATGACACGGCTCATATAAAGATTTCCATTAGGCATGTTTACATGATAACATGATGTTTTGAAATAATAAAACAGTGTTTAGACAAGTCATCACCACGTTTTGACAAGATAACATGAATATTTGACCTAATAAGACTTCGTTAAGACAGGTTCTCATAAAACGTTGGCAAGCCAACACTACTATTATACATAATAAGACGCTTTTAGGGAAAAATAAAACGATTTATAACAACATGAGGCAGCTATGGCGTTCCATACTATATGCACATTGTTCAATTAAGCCACGTTATCATTTTTCATGTTCAAAAAAAATGCATACCATTTTTTTCCCTCAAAGAACAACTACAGCTCTGAAGAAAAATTGGTTATTATACATTGTTGAGTACAATACTGATTTTTATTGGATTCGTACACAGCTGCAAAACTTAAAACAGACACTGTCTAATAGAAATCAATTGGACTCAACAGTGTACAATGACCTCAATATTACACACATATAATACAATATTCAAGCGCGCATAAAACGCCAAAACAAATTTATTTTGTTTATTTAACGTGATATAAAAATCTCACATTCGTTGTCATATAAAACAAATACATATTAAATTAACTTTCAACTGAAAAGCATGTATTAAATATAAATTTTCCGTTTTTCCTCGTAATATGCACATTAAAATTAAACCAATTAGAATATAAAGTAGAGACTATACATTTGCAATAGACATGGAGGATGTAGCTACCTTCCGTTCTTTTTGTAAAACCCCGACACCATCTGGCTGCGAGGAGCCCTTACAGAGTACACTATTTGGATTGCTTGAATCTACAGGGAGAATCCCCCCCCCCCCCTCCCCATGAACTGTAGATAATGCAAAAGACCTTCACTATTTACAACAAAGTTGAATTAAAGAAACAAAGTGACAATCATTCTTTCTGCACAATGTATCAAATGTGGTCACATTGCATGTGGATAGTATATAGTGTAAAAGACATAAAACAGTTTTTATTCCAATTTTTATTTTTTTCTAATGTAAGGATCTTTCAATTTATAACAATTGTTTATTTATATAACTTTATTTAGTCTGTAGACAAAACAATATATCCCTTTTATGTAACTTAATTTTGATGTTGCTTGTATGCTTGTCTAAATTGATATGATACAGTTTTGGTCAAATAAACATTTTTCTTATGCAATGAAAACGTATGGTTGTGTTTTAAAGAAGAAAATGAACGTCTTACTCTAACTTACAATAAACAAACAACAATGTTGTGCATTGTAGCGAGGTTATTTTATTACGAGATCGTTATAACAGGAGGAAATATCACAATGAGACATACATATGTATAAAGCATATCACGATCAAAACTGTTGTACTATGTCCAAGACATTTCATGATAAAATGTAAATTTAACAAAACTTAACAGGTTTGATCGTATATTCGTCACAGGAATACTGGCCGCCTGCGTAAAACCCCTTTTTATCTTTTTTAAATGTAAGAGGAACCGTAGAATCCGTGGGCATGCACGGAGGAAACACAAAAGTGATCCTCCTCAGACTATTCCTCGGAATATTGAACAACGGACCGTGCTCAAACATGCTAACGTACATATTGAATATATACATATCAATATATTTTCCTTAATCAAAATACATGTTCAGTTCCACATATACAAACTTGAAATAAACCAATACATTCAATAATTTTTTCACTGACATTGTAATTTTTCCCTTATAAAACAGTTTGCTTAATTATGGCTTTAACATAATCTTATAACATAATAAATATTGAATTTGAATGCTGGTGATCTCGTAAGAGAAATATCGCTAGAACTGATTTTCATACTCTGCCGCGGGTATTTATACCCGTGTATAAAATACACATGTATGCTTGAATACATTCAAGCCTTCAAAACCGGTTTATGTAATCCGTTACAGTTAGACAATGGTTCTCCTCTATACGATGTAACGCGGAGAACCAGTAAGTCTTACTCTAACTTACAATAAACAAACAACAATGTTGTGCATTGTAGCGAGGTTATTTTATAGACATACAAAGTTTAGTGCCGATTGCATTCAAATTCAATAATTAATTACATCTTTAATGATTTAGTAACGTATAATCTCTTCTCAACAGAATCTTCAATATACCCGTCTTTTGCTACGTCTGTTTTCCAACGGCCATGACGTTTAAGACATCTATCGGAAACGCCGGAAGCGTTTGCGGCCATGGTAGCACCACTTGCTCTTAACGAATGTGTTCCTAATTTAAGAGACGGAGCAACTACTTTAAGCTTTTTCACAATGCATTCTTTAGCCCTTGTATAACTTAATTTTTTGTTGAGTTTAATAAGTGATGATTTACCCTTTGATCTAAACGCTGGCTTAAAAAGATAACTATCTGAAATAACAGACAAATGAGCTGCTGTCATATACCTTTGTAACATTGAATACGGGCATGCAACCGAACAACCTTTAGCTATTAAAACTTCTTTACCCGATCTATAAATATCGGTCTTACTTTTTTGAATCTTTAAAACAATATGATCTATTTTGAAATCAACATCCTTACACAATAAATTACTCAATTCATTAAACCTAAGAAATCCAGCATAACCAATTAAAATCATTGATAAATCTCTTAATTCTAAAACATCTGTGGAATTCTCGTACAAAGCACATAAAGTTTTTAACATTTCTGTATCAACAACATCTTTCTTAGAAGTTGGTGTAGAACGAATTCTTTTCGCTGTTTCTAACAAATTTTGTACAATGTTACTGTCCGTAGGATCTGGTTGATCATTTAATCTATGCACCCATTTAATTGCATAAAATGCAGATGAAATAACGTGATACGATTTCCCTTGATCCAATAAATTTACCAAATACATGGCAACAATGATTGATTGTGCGGGTTGTGCTGTAAGCGAATTCACTTTACAATATTCCTTAAATAAAGTAAAACAATGTTTATATTTAGTTGTAGTACTATCAGCACGTGACTGCAGTAAATAGCTTGCCATATTGCTAGCAATAGTGTCCATTTCGCTGCTATAAACTCCAGCATCCTGCATTTTACGTTTCAACGTAGATTTTAAGCCAACACCTGAAAAAATATTACCATATATAATAATCTTACATCACCTAACTAATTTTTCTTAAAGCTATCATATCAAATTTTAATGGTTCATTATCAAATGTGCCATTATAACCATTCCCAACAACAACATTTGTTCTGTACAAATTTAATACCTGTTTAACAAAAAATTTGAAATTTCCGTTTTCATTGATCAACATCGGCCAAAAAGGAGCACTTTTCCAATTTGGCAGAACTAATGTACATTTGATGTGCTCTCTATTTATCTTATTTATGCAGTGCACTACTAATCTTGGTGGCGGAACAAGCCAATTATTTTCTTTTTCCCAGCTCTTGCACAACGAATCTATACCGTCTGTGCCTGGTACCCACCAACGGGAATTAAATCTTAAACACTTATTATTTAAGTGAGAGGCAAAGCGATCAATTGTATGCGGTCCCCATAAACGGTCAATACGTGAAAACACACTGTCGTGTATTTCCCAATCATCGCAATCTTTACAGCGACTCAGATAATCTGCAAGCTCATTATGTTCCCGAGGAATCCATTCCGGACATAAAACAATACTTTCATTTTCACAAAAAATGTCTAAATCTAATGCCGTTTTTTGAATACTTGGAATTTTACTTCCGTTTAATAAAATGGATTTAACATTTTTATTATCAGACAATACTTGAACTTGCTTATTCTTTAATACATGTGCATTGCTCTTAATCACTCTACTTACAGCTTCAGTTTCTCTCCACGTGGAACTACGAACTCTTTCGAAATCGTCCCACTTACCAATTACCTGAAATTCCGTTTCCGCAATTACTCCTCCCTTCCCTGGCCTATTTGGCGTAAAGGATTTGTAAGCTTTACTCAGTTTACCATTTCTTTTAGGCATATAACGTACATTCTGAACCAGAGTGCTTACCATATCATTCCTGTCAACACAAGGAACGCCTGTGAAAACCTTGCCCTCTCCTGGGGCCCTTTAGAATTATTTCTACATTCGTTTAATCAGCCATGACTCACTTCCGGGAGACATTTTGAAACTAAGCTCATTTCCGAGAGCTTGTCTTTACTTTTATGACATTCCGATATACAATCGGTATCAAAGCTCACTTCCGGGAGCACTTGACTACTATCTGTGTGCAATATATCTTCGAAATTAATACTCACTTCCGGGAGTTTGCTTTTACAGGTGTACACTTCCGATAGAAAATCGGAGTCGATGCTCACTTCTTGGAGCCCACTGTCATTAATGTTCAATTCCGACTTGTATTCGGAAACTAGGTTCACTTCCGGGAACCCAAGTTTATCTGTACATATATCCGATATACATTCGGAATGTACACTCAATATAGGAAACATAGATATCTCACCTTGAGAATAGATTTCATCAAGCTCTTTGTCTTTTTTCTCAGTAAATTGCTCATTTTGTATGAATCCACCATACCCTTCCGCACTTGCATCGACATATATATACTTACTCCACAAACTGACATATCTTTGAAATATTTCCCTTTTTGTTTTAATTTCCTCACATTTTCTCGCCAGAAATTTTAATTCTGCGATAGCTGGCTCACTTACCTTGACTGGAGCATTCCAACTTGCTCTAGACATAATACATCTATACATTTCTCTGCTTCTTATTCTAACTTTATTCCCTATAACATTTTGAAGAGAAATAATCTTTCCTACCACTGATGCTAAAGTTTTCACATTAATGATACCCAATTTATCGAATTTGATTTGAAATAAAACAGAATCTATTGATTTCTCAAGATTATCTATTCTAGAATCTGTTATGTATAACAAATTTTCGGACATATCAAGAATATGGCCAAGCCAAACTACTCTATTTGTCGGCTGCCAATTACATTTCTCGTCTGCCAAAAGAAAACCGAAATCACAAAGTGTCGTTTTCACACAAGCACTGGATCTTTTAGCTACGTCATAATTGACATGACCACAAATTCCGTCATCTAAGAACATAATGACTTGGTGACCTTTACTTCTTAAAAAAGACACAACAACTCTTAACATTTTTGTAAAAATATGTCCTGCGGTACTAATTCCAAATGGTAAAGAATTGAAAAAATAATAATTTGTTTTACAATCGCTTATCCATGAAAACCCTAAATATGTGCGGTGCTCTGAAAAAATATCAATATGATGATATGCCCCTTTCAAGTCAAATGTAAACAAAAATGAGTTTTTCTCAAACATTTTTTCTGCTACTTTGATATCTTCAAATTTTACTTTGAATTTATGCAAAAACAAATTTATGTGTCTACAATCAAGTACTAATCTAGGCTTTCCCGATTTGCTATAAGCGACAGTTAAGGGATTTACTACGTGTGGTTTAACCATAGACCTAGATATTACTTTCTTTTTTAAAAGACGCTCTATTTCTTCTTCTACAAACTTAATATTATCTCTTGCGGACCTATTATTTCTAAGTACTACGCTTGGCGGTACTTCCTTCAAAGGTAACATATAACCCTTTTCAACAACCTGAATAATATATGCACTATCCGATGCCTCTTTCCATTTATTTACACAATTTTTTAACCTACCTACTGGTGAAACAACTGTGTCTTCGTTCTCTTCTACAGATCGTAACTGTGAACATATTTTATGTTCTTCAACATATTTCTCATTTAAATATGGTATATGTAATACATCACCTTCGCTGTTTGATAAATTACTATCACAACAGCCATCGTAAATATTTCCTCTGTTTACGCATGTAAATAAATCATTACTTATCTTATTATTAGTATTCCTTTCTGGGCATTCCGGCGCCCCTCGCCAATGCCCCGGTTTGCCACATGCAAAGCACAGCCCAGGTCTACGCCCCTGACGGCCTACCAATTGTTGACTTCCGGGACTGGTCTCTGTAAACATACGCTGTTGTTTCCGGTATGGCCAGTTACGTGCAGACTTAGTTTTCTTGGATTTCTCTGCTTTGTACTTCTTAGAAGCCCTCGCTTCCGCTTTAAAGATACGTTTTTCATCGTCTGAGTCGCTCGCTAAAGGATTGGCTTCATATTCCTGAACGACTCTCCAACCCAACTCAGCTGAATCCGCAAGTTTTATAAGCTTCTGTCGACGAGCCATCATTTCTTTTGCTTCTGCTATATTAGCTCTACACTCCTCTAATTTCTTATCCTGTAAGCCATTCTCGGCGTCTTCTAATTTTATCATAACTTTTGCATTATGTTTATACTGTTCCTCATTGCTTTTACGCTTAAACTTTTCACTGTTAATCATCATACTAGAAAATTTGCTACTAGAATTGCCACTTATCTTTTCAAAAAGGCTGCCTATTTCCTTCAACATGTCCTCCTTATGTTCTTCCAAGGACGCCTTGACCTTGTCCTCCACAACTCTATCTAAATCGTCCATGCTTAGCTGAATGCTGGTGATCTCGTAAGAGAAATATCGCTAGAACTGATTTTCATACTCTGCCGCGGGTATTTATACCCGTGTATAAATACACATGTATGCTTGAATACATTCAAGCCTTCAAAACCGGTTTATGTAATCCGTTACAGTTAGACAATGGTTCTCCTCTATACGATGTAACGCGGAGAACCAGTAATTAACTGGTACCGGTGCTTAAAGGCAAGTTAGAAACTAGCTAAGCAAAATTTCATGTGTATCAAATTTAGACTATTATTGTCTGAAAAAGGCGGTAAAATCTTACAGATTATATATTATATCTCTGATGATGTTTTTGATTGAAGTGTTAATTGATTACCTACTCACTGACACCGCTTTACAGATGTGCAATTTGCGATTGTGTAAAAGTGAGAATATATATCGCGCGTGCATGTATTTGAGATTTATTATTATTTGTTTTATTGGGTCTTGAACTCATCAAACACATTTAAAGACCTATGTTAAAAATAATCAAGGTAGTGGCGGTATGGCCGAGTGATTAACGCGTCGGACTAGTCATCTAAAGATTGCTGGCGGCGTGGGTTCAAACCCAGGGGCAAGACGTTTTTACCGTGATTAAAAAACTTTACACTTATTGCTTAGTACTGGTTGGTCCCAATGCCAGTGTTTAACACTCATAGAGCTTCCAACACAATAGAACTAAAATAAACTTAAAAATAAGCAAGTTGATATTTAGATTGTGTAGAACGCTAGCAATCTGATACAAATAGATTTTTGCTGGAATTTACGTCGCACCAACAGAGTAGGGACATATGGTGACTTTTCAGCTTTACTGGTGAAGAAAGACCTCAGGCGGCTGGTGCATCTCCGTGCATTATTTCGGACACGAACGGGAACCTGAATAAATTAGCTGGAGTATCTTCCTCATATTAAAGAATACTAAGTGGGATTCGAACCTACAGCGGTGAGGGACAAGTAGACGGACACAAGTTTCAAATCAATATACTTAGCAGATGATTATTATATGCACCTAACATGTAGCGTATTTGCATAATATACTTTAATTTATTTCAATCAAAAAGGACATTTAAAAAGCATATTTCTATGGAGGGCGTTCGTTGTCAAAATTTCCAGACATGTAATGTGTTCCTTTTTAAAATGACTTTTGAAAAAGTGATATTGTATGCCTACTATTTTTTATTGAACCCGTGCATAGCACATAATATGCCTCTTGATTCAATCTTTAAATTGAAGGTTCCCGCCTTTATATTACAAATTTACATATAGATCGTAATAACTGACCTAACATCTAAAACGACAACAAATTTACAAGTTCATATCTTCCATTGCATGCAATACATATGCATGTTTGCACACTTATAGATCAGAAATATACAAATGAAATGTAAATCTTAAATACAGAAAGTAGAGTTTAAGAAAACATGTTACCAGCTGTAGAACTACAAGAGTACGTTAACACAGTAACATGTTTAACATGACAAAAGTAGATTCACAAAGTTAAACGATTTTAAGTCAAGCATAACGCCCCGCCCCTCTCGGAGTATTTACGAACTTCTATTGCGGACAGGTATAAAACGGCGCCTCCCCCATATTTCTAAATAAAACTGAAGGACAACATACCGCATTTTTCATAACATATATTTGTTACATTTGTTACAAAAGTTTTGTCACTAGCAACATCACTTGACAATTGATGATTTTACCATTTATGATGAAGATAACTTATGCATTAACTTATTATTTAACATTGTGTTTTCTTGAGAAACATCGGCGATTTGGAAATTTTAATTTTATTGATAATCTAAAAATCATCCAATATTTTTATTGGTATCATTGAAAAATGTATTGGCACAAATTTCATTTTCAACAAAAACTATGCAAGTATTTGCAAAAATAGGATTTTAAAGCGGCCACCGAGATTTCCTTTCTGAAATCAAGAAAATACTTATCCGTAGCACATATGTACACTCTTTAATAGGGTATTTTCAGTATAAATAAAAACTTTTTGCACTTGTTCATTATCCCTCATGTACAGACTCGATCAAACGTCTGAAAATCTTATGTAATTTTGTTGTGATTAATGCTTCCGATGGAACACTTTGTTTCCAGATTTGTATACAGCAGGTGTCAAGTGCCGTGTGGCAGCTGTGAAAAGTTGCCCCGTACTTCACTTCAGTGTTGTTATATTTTTCTGGTCCTTCGAGATCATTGATGCAAGCGCTATTAAGTGATGATAATTGAGTACCGCTCAAGCCGGTGCTAAGGGGGGCGTGAGGGATGTTGCACTTGTTCATTATCCCTCATGTACAGACTCAATCAAACCGAGTCTGCAATTCTTATGTAATTTTGTTGTGATTAATGCTTCCGAGGGTCACTTTGTTTCCAGATATTTAATATACTTGTTCAAAGCTTATGGTCTTAACTTTCATTCAATATTCATTTTCTTTTTTGAATAAAGTATCTAAAGGAAGCGACGTGATTTTCTTGGCGAATTTATGAGTGTAGTTTTAAGAGAGAAAAAATAAACAACGATAAGTTTGAAACAAAATTTTTAATACTTCTACGTAATAAATTTTCATTTTTAAGGCATCACTAGAAAGTTCATGAAGGATTCTTTTACTTGAGTCTAAAATTGTCAAAATTGACCAAGAAATAAAAAAGTAAGTAGAGGGCGCCATGTTTCTCTTACTGAATTTCAGAGTGTGTTTTGTTTTTTTACTTGGGGACCATATGCCGTTTTTCATGGAATTGCATTTACGTGTCACATTGAAGGTTCCATGATAATCACCATATTAATACATCTGCGGATGTTTCAAAATTCAAAATTGTACCAGTTCATGTTAAATGTTGAATTTTACTTAAGCCGGTGCTAGGGGACGTGGACGGTACTTTGCACTTTCCATTACCGTCCATGAACAGGCTTAATCAAACCGAGCCTGCAACATTCTCAATTTTGTCGTTTTGAGCGTTCTTTAGGGATTCTTATTTTTCTCTATTTTACAGAAAGTAACAAGATATACTTTCAAACAAAAAGTTAATTCATTTTAATTTAATTCATTTTTATTTTTAGGCATTATATATTCAAAATTCGATTTTTTATGTTGAGCAATTAATATTTGGCTATAAAATGTTAAAATTTTAGGGAGGGATACGGAAGACATTCAAAGTTTTGTTTTGTTTTGATTTTCATTTGAGACAATTAGGTATATTCTTTTGGATTATAAAACGAAATGTGAAATTCATGGACATCTGTTATGTGCGATTATTATTTCATTTAATTTGTTTGTTCGAATATATAAATGACTGTCTAAACGTAGTATGAATATATAAACAAACAAGAAGTTCGGATTAAGTTGGAAATATATGTTCCTTGCAAACTGTTGTTTAAATAATCGAATTTGGAGAAAAAACGCTGGTTTTGATGTAAGCGGATTTTTTTAAATCACGGAAAGTTTAAAGTTTTTTTCCGGCCACATGATGTTTGGTATGAATCATCTGCCAGGGTCCCAAACTAATTGCATGTATCGAAATTATCAAATTATCTACATATGGACAAATATATTTCGCAGTTTTACGTGCAATCAAAATTAATAATTTGATAATTTGAAGAACCCATATGGGAACAAGGCCAGTTATATAACGTAACGTAGTTTATACAAGGTAACCTTGTTACATATACATGTAAGGATATACATGTTAGGAAATTTGGTAAAATTATGCCTATCTTGGACTTTCATTTCAAGATGCATTTAACACTTGAGTTCATGTATATGTGTGCTTGCGTGTTTGTGTTAAAAATAAAATGATATTTTAATAATACCCATTTTGTCAATCAAATGCTATGGATTGGATTTTGGAGGCTGCGTTCTGTTTTATATACTTCATGAAGTAGGTACGAGACCAAAAGTGACTTAGATGTTTCGATTTTTTATGTGAGAAAGTTTTCTTACTACCGTACAGAATGTCGGTCGTTTTACTCAGGTGCCCGTTCGTTCCTTTATTTATACCCAAAGGGGCACTTGTAAAACTCGAAAGTCGCCACATGATAATGTCAGTTTTATGAGCCGTGAAACCAAACCAAAAATGACCTAATTACATGAATTAAAAGTTATTTTTTAAAGCTTCGTGCCTTTAAACATTAAAAATTTAAGCAATGGCGACTACATTTTTTATTGTTTGGGTTGTCAGACCAAACAAATAATGGTAGCGAAATTTCAGGCTCTGATATGCTTATTTGCAAAATAAAAAAGTAGTCCGAACCCCTGGAAGCGGTTACTTACCTTTATATGTACTCTAACGCTGAAAAAATAAGGGGGGGGTCACTGTGTTAAGATTGTCAAATGACGGGCGCATTAATTTTCAAGCCTTCTCGGGAAAAGAAAAAGTAGTTCCCGATTGGTCAAAGATTTCAAATATTGTGTAATTCTTTACAGATATACATGTAATATTAAGCTCCATGATTATTTACATCAGTGTCAAACAAAATTAATAAGAAGGGTTAAAAACCCTAATTTAGAATAATATGGTTTTCTTCAGGCTGTTATCTTATAACTTCCTAGTGGTCGAGGGGTTACACGCTCGTTTAGGAAGAGAGATGTCCTGAGTTCAAATCCAAGTTAAGGCAACTCATGTTTTGTTTTGTTTTTGTTTTTAATTGTTTAAGCCAAATAAACAATGAATTACATATCAGTGTTGCAATAAGCCTTATAGCCAATTTACTACAGTTATGACACTAGAAACAACATTGGTGGCACTATACAAAAACAAATTGGTTTACAACATCACAGCCTTTACTTTTCTGACATTCTGAGACCCAAACAAATTCAGCGCCTTCTGTGATTTGATTTAATTAAACATGACCATGATATTGCAAAATTGTCCATAATGACTTGCTTATTATTAACAAAATATAAATATATGTAAATTGTTATCAAGTAATGATACTTTTCATCGATTTAGGTCATGACCTTGTTTTATTTTTTCAGGATGAAGCAAAAACACATATCTTACTTCACTTAAACTAAAAGAAATAAAAACCAACAATAAACAACAATAAACACAGCATTATATTACAACATTTTCTTTCTATAGAGCGCAACTACCTGATTCTGTGAAGATCGAAGTGTTTAACATACTGTTATGAAATTTGAAACTAATCTTTTACTAGAAGAGTATTCTTTTAGGATGGTAAATCTGGACAATATTTCTAAGCTGGTTAAAATGTTTATGTTAACTTTTACTCATTTTTTGTTGTAAATCAATTGAGTCATTAACAGTCCAGGATATTGGCACAGCTCAGTTATTTTTAGATTATGAGCATACCTCATTCCAAATTTGGAAAGGTCGCGCAGACAAAGGTCGCGCGACACTTAAGGTCGCGCAATAGGAAAGGTTTTCGCGCAGAATCAAGCTTTCCCAGGCATGCTAGTTCCAAAATATGGAGAGGTCGCGCAATAAGAGGTCGCGCAGACTAAAAGTACAATTTTA